>NC_142675.1:3255000-3380000 GCF_964200805.1 Pocillopora damicornis | reverse complement strand
TTTATTATCGTTTTTGTTCTGGTTTATTTATTATCAATAAGTATTTCGTTAGTCAATAATTATTACACAATAAGTTTGTTATCTCCGATCAATGTCCCATGTAAGTTCACGTGTAAAGATTTTACCTCAGTCATCGCTACTAAATCATCGCTGTTAAATCGTCGCTGCTGCTCGATAACCGCTACAGGCTATTTGCTACCGTTACGAGCTAGACCAAAGTAAGCCTTTATTTCTTTTTCATTAACGTTGTTTACCTTTTGTATGTATTATTGGTGTAGTTCTCGTATTCAGTTTTCTGTGCAATCGCTTCATTTTTAGTTAGGTAAATAGGTTACATTTCGAAACGTATTTTTCTTAGTTTAGTTTCTGTTATATTCTATTTTAGTTCGAACCACACGCAACCTCAACCGCTACTCTCATCAAGCAAAATTACGTCTTAACGCTATCATCTAAATGTAATAAAGATCACTGTGTGCGTTCGAATTGTCCCCTCAGTCACTTAGGTAACTTTTCGAGGTTATACATACAGTTAGGATCAGCAATGTCGATAGCGTCATGTTTGTAAATATAACAAGACACATGATAAATTTTGAGCCCGGTAACGTGATAGAGAGAATTGCTTTTTCGTGTGAAACTTCGCTCTAGATCTCGCTCGCCGTGGAGTCTCTGTGGCTCAGAGGTAGAGCATTAGAGCGCGGAACTCCGAAGGTCAGAGGTTCAATTCCCCATGGGGACTCAGAATTTTTTCTTTGTGCCACGCTCGTGACAAGACGAAAAAACTTCGCTCATTATATCATTATTACGCTCCCAGACAAAATTAGTTGGTACACTTCACCAGAGCAACGTCTTTGAAGTTCTTTCACCCTCTCCCACCTTCAAATGTTGCTGGTTGCCAACGTTTCTATGCCATCTAGCAGAACCAACTCACTGTTATTCCTGTCAAATGACGAAGTCAAGGCTGCACCTCCGATTTCGACCGTTGTCCGCGCGGAGGTGGTTTGCGCCCCGAAATTCCTCCAGATCAGCATTTTTCTCAGCCATACTTTGCGATCTAAGATCACTGTCTAAAACAATCTAAGATCACAATCTCAATACCAAAACTCCCAGCACATTTCGCTAGAAACGAACGTTTCCTACCCGCATTTCCAAGTCCGCTTCTTTCCGGAAGAGACTTGGTTACGATTTCAATTTTCTCTCTACCGCGAGTGGTACGGTCGATCAATGTACAATGCTTACCCCATCCTCTAAGACACCACGCCTTATTCTATGGTCCTGATCAACCAATAAGACAGCGAGGTGAAACTAAAACAAGGCCTCTTTGTTCGAGGGCCGAATAGCACAAACCCAAGGATAATTAAAATCTAAGTTCCTCAATTTCTCTGTTCAAGAGCCTTTTTCAGATCATTTTCTCTATTCTTCTTAGAGCATTCAATAATTAAAATTGGACACAAAATGAATCAAACTGAATTTTCTTTTAAAAGTTTCAGATCTGAGATCAAATTTCACACTAACCCTGGATTATCTTAACCCAGCATTGAACAACCTAGCCCTGATAAACAACGGACAAGATTTGAATATTCTGCGGGGTTTGTTGTAAGCACTTAAGCTTGGGTTATTTTTGGTAAAATGTTGACGACATGCCAATAACCACCAACTTCTCAACTGAATATTACGAAGAACGAGTTATCACATGAAGAAAAATTATGCACACGAACACTATGAACTTCACTTGACAATCTGCGTGCTCACAATAGGCTGAACTAATCGAAATTTTATTGTCCTTTACAATTAATTTCCGGTGACTAAATACACATTAACCCCAACGTAAATGAAGGGGGTAGATCATGGGTCATTCGGCCGAATCTTCCGGGCTTTTCCATTTCTTCCAGAAGTTTAGTGACATCGCCCGGCAAAACATTGTAGTTTGATAGGCCATGCATGGAAGGGTAAATGCAATCGACGTTAGGGAACGCATCATGTTGACCATGGTATTTACAATGCGGCATGAAAGACTTCACATACAACGTAAGCGCTATTACAGTCAATTTCAGGTGGCGAAATATCTCACCTTGCCATGAATTTCAAAAGCAATCTACGCATCGGAAAAAAAATTATATTTATATCGGATTCTGTCGCCAAACTTGCGAAAAGCTATGATACCTAAATATTTATCTTAGGTTCGCATTTGAAAATTTGTTCTCATTTAATATAAGCTTTTCGCCCGTGATTTTAAAAGGAATAATCTATCCCCAGAGTTCCCAAAATGAAATTTTTGGATATTCATCTTGAAACTTAGCCACTCTTAACTCTTTTAAGATTCGCTACAGTTGGTGTTGGCTATAACTGCGGTAGAAAGTAATGTGTTAAAGAAGTCGAGGAAAGGAAGACACTGCCTTAACATCTCTAAATTCGTGTTACTTCGCCTACTTTCTTAATCAACCCTTTCACTCTTAAGTTCAAAATATCATATCTCCTGAATGATTGCCATACGTTTCTTATAATTTTGGAGCTGAGAATTTACAAGGCTAACTGAACTGAGTGGGGTGCAATTTGGTCTGAAATCATATGCGTGTTTTCAAAATCGAACGGGCGCGCAAGTAAGTTTGATTTGAAATTACAAGTATGATTTCAGCTTAAAATTGTACTACACAACGTTCAATCACCACTTTTTTACTTCCACTTTGAAATTGCAAAATTCAATACCTCAAATACACGATGTTCTAGTTTGTACAAAAATTTGTGCTGAGCTCGTTTATAAAATAGTTAAAAGTTGTCTTTCATTTTCCTGCAATTTGATCGGTTACTTTAATTTCAACAAGTCGTAATATCTGCTGGAATGGTTTGGTGTAGGAAAGATTAATCATTGGCTGAAAAAAAGATGCCATCTAGGGAAAAAAAAATAGTGAGGTTCTTGAATAAATCGCACCGATGAGAGCCAATCACAGTGCAAGGATTACCAGTGATTTCAAACAGGATGTCAGAACTAATAAGGTGTTCAATTAGACAATATCCCACGATTGACTTTTTTTACTTTCTTCTCATTACGTTTCTGCTTGGAAATGTATTGATACTGTAAGGAGAAAATCATTATTGGTCACTCTTAATAAGGGAACATGTTACAACGACCTCAAGGACAACTAAAATTTTAGCCAATTGTTTACTGGAACAATTGAACAGTGCGTAAATGATGATACAAACAAATGAGGGAAATTGGGGTTAAAATTTGCAAAACAACGTAGACATTAAATAAGATTTTAAAATGGAACCAATCATTAGTTATCCCGGGGGAGAGGGGTGGAGGGTTATGAGGGGGAGATCACATGGTTTTCAGGGGGGAACAAAGGGAGAATCAGTCGCCGCCGCCAGAGTATAGAGGGGGGGACTATAGAAAATCCACTACCAGTTAAGTGCCAATCAGAGGAGGGGGGGTTTGGTAAGAATCTTACAGAGCCTTAGGGGGTAGATCAGGTGAATTTTATGGAGACAGATCTTAAATCCCCCTCCCTCCCCGCCCAGACGATAAATAATGTCCGGTCAATAGGAATGTTCTATCGAAAGTGGTAAGAATTGAAATTCAAATGAAAACAGGGACTAATTAAGACAAAAAAATGAAACCAGTTTTAAGGTAATGGAAAAGAGAGTCATAGTTACAGATGTAAAGTTCCAAAGGACGTTTATTTTTGTACAGCGAATTCGGAGTGTAATATGTGGTTGCATAAAAAAAAGGACGTATGAATATTTTTGGTGGATCGATGAATCTTTTGTAAAAGAACTTTGTTTAATGTTTGATTCTTGACTGAGAGAGAGGTTTTTGAAGAGAGTACCTTTTTATTGATATGACAGTGATTTGAAATTTCAAGTAAATAAAAGTCAGACAAAATGACACCTAGTATTCTGATTGTTATGACAAGGGAACACAACTTTTTCACTCAACCCTCCCGCGCTCTGACTGCACAATGTCTGTCGATCGTTTGCGTTTTCATCTCATGTTGGGTGTCTAGGTAAAAATATATCTTAAACTGTAACAATTCTATAGGGACGGAGGAGCTTGGGGACGTAGGGGGGGGAGGGGGGGCTACACAAAAGTCTGCTTTAGTAAAGGTACGTACCAAAAATGAAAGAGAAAGGAAAAGAAAACGAAGCCTGTCAATCAAAGCGATCGGTCAAATCGCCACAAGCCCGAACACGCCAGTGACTCAAAAGCAAATTTAATTTGATTTGGTTTTATCAGATGAACTATTTAATATAACTTGGCCACCGCAAAGAGTTTCTAAGCTAACATTTGGAATGTTAGCCCCCGAGTACTAACGCTCAAAATGTCTTCTTTAGAAACTTTTACAGTGGCCAATTCACATTTTTAATTCAGTTAACAAAATCAAATCATCTTGTTATATCTCCCACTGACGCAGCACCACAGTTTCTTTGGAAACTTGCCCCCGCTCCTCGAGTCATGCGCGGGATGATAGCATATATACCCCTTTATGTAAACTTGACTACCACTCAAGGGTGTATCAGGGGTTTGGCGCATGCGTGTGTGTGTGGAGGAGGGGAAGGGGGAGGGGAAAGGAGGGAGGGGATGTAACAAGAAGAATGTGTGCCTCCTTTTGCGAACTTCACTTCCCTCAAGGTTACATGAAGGGTTTGATGACAGTGGGAGAGAGGTAGGGAAAATTTTGAACCCCTCTTTTTAAAATTGACTTCCCCTCCTGGATGCATGATGGGTAAGAGGGGGGAGGGGGACGTAAGGAGCGTGCGGAAAAATTGATAGTTTTAGGGTAGGACTCCTCCTCCTGCTCTTTTTGATTAATTCACGGTCTTTTGTTTTATTATACATAGATAGCTTTTATGACATGCACAACTTAAGCTTGGTGTCTCTTCTCTTCTTAAAGTGCCTATGAGAAGGACTGTTTTTTTTGCGTATTTATTTAGCTTATCATATATTCAAACCAATTCCGATAGAAGTAAAATTTCAAAAAAATGAAAATCGGTTTTTTCGGGCCCTAAAGTGCTCTTAGTTTGTCCTTAAAGTGTCCGGTAGACTGGTAACGATTTAGCCGGCGATAACGTAGAAAAGTGTGAACATTCTTGGTTGTCACTAATCTTGCCATTTTGTATCAGTCAGCTTTGAAAAACTCTTGAAATGATGTTTGATAAGTATGTCTATCTACCTTCAGCAAGCTCTTAGAGAGTTGTGATACATCGTACTCAAGTAGTAAAAGAGAAAAGACAGTTGCAAGTACGGTTCAGAAGAACTGTGTGCATCAAAAAAAGATTTAGACCAAGACTAAAAAAAGGACAAAGACGATTTCTCGCTTGCGGTGTTAAGGTCAAGATTAGCACAAAACACTCCTGTTACTAAATTTTAAGTTCTATGGCAAGAATGGGAAGCTGTGTTCTTTTCTGTTACCCGAACAAATTATTCTTTCGTATTAGGTGCGGCAAAGGTTCGCCTTGCATGGTCAGTGCTCTTGGGTTTCGTTGCTGTTTGGCAAACCAAAAGCTTACTTTTGACGGCAGCATCGAAAGAATCAGATGAATCACGAAGCACGCACGATAATTTTCACCGAAAAGTCATCGATCAGTTTTATTGCAAGTTGCTCCTTTCCTGTAAAGGTAGAGGCTATCGTCGTCGAGCTGTTTAAATGAAAACGAGTGAGTTTACATTCATCAATAAGACTTTTAAAAGAGAAAGACCTCTTTAGTTTGAGTGCAGCATTGCCACGTGACCCATTTTACTCACTGGCAAATAACTGCGGACATCAGTTTTCTAATTGAATATTTCGTATGCACTGACTTTCATACAGCACTCGGATTCGCTAATATCAAATTCAATAGTATTTGTGTTTTACAATTCGTCGCGTTGCAGTGCTGTTATCACGATGACATTGCTATTTTTGCTACTTTTAGTTTCTTGAGGGCATAGGGGAATTGATGGCTCGTGGGATGGATTTTCGGAAACCCAGGTGGGTAGAACACAAGGCCCCTTCGAGCTTGTGTTTATGTCAATATCCGCCAGAGGTTTCGCACTGTTCAGGCAACAGGATACCGGTCAGCTCAGGAAAGGGCTTGACTTTTAATACAAATGATGTATTTCTGTTTGTAAAATTCGATGGAAACTACAACTGGTAGGATTATCAAACGATCAGAAAAGCGCAAATGTAATCATGTAGAAAGATAAAGAGTATAAGTACCTTTCAAGCGCGTGAAATAAGCAACATTGAGAAGCTCACCATTCTTCGCTTGCGTAATGTCAGCCGAAAAGAATGTGGTATAATCGTGTCCGATGTGGAATAGGTCCCTTAATCAGCATTCTTTTCAGCTGAATTCACAGACAATCTAAGTTCCCCTGATTTGACCAGTGGTATGTGTTCGTGACAGCCGTCTTCGAAGCCGAAACGGAGCATAAGGCCGACGACTTTAAAGAGTAAAATCTCCCCTATGACTACGATGGAAACGCGTCCATTTTGGCCATACAGCTACACCCTTTGGAAACTGGTGTATGGAAATACCCGGTGTAGATCGATTATTCTTTTATCTAACCTCATTTGGCGCTACGTCCACGAAATCTGTTGGTCGTCTCCTCTTCATTTCTCCTTTCTCCGACGAAGTTTCTGCACAGTTTTCTATGTCACAGCTACGTAACACGATCGTTTTGGCCGCGCGCTAAATGGGGACACTTTTTGGCCGCCAAATTGTACTTTTAATGCGCAAAAAAATGGTCAAGGAGAACTTACAAGGCGCTAAGGTCGATAATTTCAAATTTTGAATACATGCAGTTATTAACCAGAAAACGCAAAAAAAAAAAAACATAGGCACTTTATATCTCTTCCATCAATTCCTTTTTTTTTTCGTTTTATATTGTTTGAAGGCTGGTAAACCTGTGGTACAGAGCCGGGCTCAGAAATAAACAGCTGAGGAGTGGAGGGGGTGGGGAAAGTTTGAACACCTGGGTAACCTGTTGCTATGGTCAATATCTTTTTTCTCTTTTCTCTTTCCTTTCTCCTTTTTAACTCGTGCAAAAGAGTTTTTATGAGGAGTAAGATATTTAAATGAGTCACTCACTCACTAAGATGTAGACACTGGTCTCGTCCTGAACTCGCTCGAGCGCGAAACCACATTGGAGTAGTAACCGCACATGACGTTAGTAAGGCTTTGTTACATATTAAGCATCGTTGCTTTAGATATAATCTTGCAAGTGAAAACGTTTTATCGAGTTCAGGCACAAACCCACTACTGTGAATCACTTCGTTTGTTTATGACCTGATGTCAAACATGAACTGTAATTAAATTCAATTATCTTATGTAAACTGAACATTGGCGATTGAATCGGTAGGAAGCGGACGAAAATAATCCTGAGCTTTTCTGACAAAAGAAAATTTGTGGAATTCACTACCGCATATGTTTATTTTCAGTCTGACAAAAGTATTGCGATCGCCTAAAATGCCTTCTGAGGTAATTTGTTCCGAGGCAGAAAACTTAAAGAGTTTTGTTATCAGATGCACGCGGGAGTCAACTCTTTAACTCCCATGAGTAACCAAGACAGAATTTCTCCTTGCAATATCAATACAATATCAACCAGATAAGTGATGAGAATAAAGAGAAATATCAATTTGGGCATAATTATTTGATTCAATACTAAATTCTCTGAACTAACATCATAAGAATTCTATGGTTGACAGTAGGAGAATTACAAATTTGATCTGGGAGTTAGAGGATTAAGGCTGTAAACAAAGACTGTTGCGCTGAAATTCAACCATTTTTTGAGCAGCTGAGGCGGAACGTGACATATGAATGGAGTATAGCAAAATTTGGCTTGTGCAGGCGAAGAAAGACTTGGATTGCAGCGTCTAAATTTGACAAATTTTGCGAACAGAAATTTGATAAACGCAGGATACTATTTTGTGCTGTTTCTAAAGACTATATATGCGTTTATTTCTCAGCGGAGTTGATGGTTACCATCCTCAGTTTTTTATTGCTACAAGGAATATAATTACAGGTTCACAACCACGTTTCATCGCTAGATGAAGAACTCTATGCACGAGTAGGCCATAGGTATTCTCTGATTTCAGTTAGCAAGACAAGTCACTCTTTCACCCAGTTTTTCTGTGTAAGCAGAGTAAAACCCACCCCCTAAAACATCCAAATTGCATCGACCATGGGTCAGTTTACAAGAAATATCAAACGAAAAAAGGGAATCGAAGAAAGGAAGCAGCAGGCTAAGGAGCATCGTAATCAAACGGACTTTCTGGATGAACGCAAAAAAAAGTATTCGCATCAACAAAAAATAGAGGAGAAAAACTGAAATTCTACTGAAAATACCTTTATTTATATCAGTTACGTCTTAAGAAATACGTAAATGGTTCAAGTAAACATACCCTTACAAAATTAAAAAATGTCTTGTAACAACTTTTCTAAAAAAAAGTCCACTTCGAAAAATAGATTGTTCTTCACAGCCTACACCAAAGCGTCATGCAGTCGTCATAAAGAGTCTTACCATACAACATGGCTACAACTCTATTAATTAACTCTTTGCACCCTAAGAATTATCAACTTCAAATTTCTCACAGGACTTAAAAGTGTCAGCACATTATTACACTAAAGTAAGTTTATGAGAATCAAGTAACTGATCACCAAAGAATAATTACTCTAACCTTAAACCAATTATGGCAGTCCCTCTAGAAAATATATATATATGAGCAGAATTTATTACTAAAGACAAAAATATTAAATCCGATTTTCAACTACAACAAAATCCGAAGCAGTCCAATGTTTCCAAATTATCCTCGCGCGGATTATCTGGCGGTTTACACGCACGCGCGTTACAGATGAAGCATAGTTTCTTTTAACAGCTTTATCCATTAAACGTGACCAGGTAAAAGTTGTGTGGATAAGATTGTAATAAAGTGTAACGGTCTCTTGAATAAACGTACACGCTTTTATAAAAGCTCTTACAAAAGTAAATAATCGTGGCAAACAGATGCTACGTAACTCTTATACTAATACGGATATCGATAAATGGAAGCTACTGTACATTTACCCTGTTCAAGGTCAGAGTCGTTAATCGCTGCTTATTCCTGACGTAGACGCTTCTTAAAGTTGGTCATAAGGCAAGGTAGCCATGTCCTAGAAGGGTTCAATTTATTGCAAGTATTGTCACATGAGGATGACACTCCTACGTAACACCCAGAGCAGCAGCACTATCATCACCAATTTCATTATAACTCAAATCCGACGTTGTCAGCGATTTGTTATATTTCAAACACTCACCCAGAGCAGCAGCACCATCATCACCAATTTTATTTTAACTCAAATTCAACGTTGTCAGCGATTTGTTATATTTCAAACACTCACCCAGAGCAGCAGCACCATCATCACCAATTTCATTATCACTCAAATCCAACGTTGTCAGCGATTTGTTATATTTCAAACACTCACCCAGAGCAGCAGCACCATCATCACTAATTATAGTACGTTTCAAATCCAACGTTGTCAGCGATTTGTTACATTTCAAACACTCACCCAGAGCAGCAGCACCATCATCACCAATTTCACTATAACTCAAATCCAGCGTTGTCAGCGATTTATTATATTTCAAACACTCACCCAAAGCAGCAGCACCATCATCACCAATTCTAGTACGTTTCAAATCCAACGTTGTCAGCGATTTGTTATATTTCAAACACTCACCCAGAGCAGCAGCACCATCATTACCAATTATACTATAACTCAAATCCAACGTTGTCAGCGATTTGTTATATTTCAAACACTCACCAAGAGCAGCAGCACCATCATCAACCATATAATTACCACTCAAATCCAACGTTGTCAGCAATTTGTTATATTTCAAACACTCACCCAGAGCAGCAGCACCATCATCACCAATTTTATTACAACTCAAATCCAGCGTTGTCAGCGATTTTTTATATTTCAAACACTCACCCAAAGCAGCAGCAGCATCATCACCAGTTATAGTATGTTTCAAATCCAACGTTGTCAGCGATTTGTTATATTTCAAACACTCAACCAGAGCAGCAGCACCATCATCGCCAATATCATTACTACTCAAATCCAACGTTGTCAGCGATTTGTTATATTTCAAACACTCACCCAGAGCAGCAGCACCATCATTACCAATATCATTACGACTCAAATCCAACGTTGTCAGCGATTTGTTATATTTCAAACACTCACCCAGAGCAGCAGCACCATCATCGCCAATATCATTACTACTCAAATCCAACGTTGTCAGCGATTTGTTATATTTCAAACACTCACCCAGAGCAGCAGCACCATCATTACCAATATCATTACGACTCAAATCCAACGTTGTCAGCGATTTGTTATATTTCAAACACTCACCCAGAGCAGCAGCACCATCATCACCCATATAATTACCACTCAAATCCAACGTTGTCAGCGATTTGTTATATTTCAAACACTCACCCAGAGCAGCAGCACCATCATCACCAATATCATTACCACGCAAATTCAACGTTGTCAGCGATTTGTTATATTTCAAACACTCACCCAGAGCAGCAGCACCATCATCACCAATTATAGTACGTTTCAAATCCAACGTTGTCAGCGATTTGTTATATTTCAAACACTCACCCAGAGCAGCAGCACCATCATCACCAATTATAGTACGTTTCAAATCCAACGTTGTCAGCGATTTGTTATATTTCAAACACTCACCCAGAGCAGCAGCACCATCTTCACCAAATTCATTATCACTCAAATATAACGTTGTCAGCGATTTGTTATATTTCAAACACTCACCCAGAGCAGCAGCACCATCATCATCAATTTTATTATCACTCAAATTCAACGTTGTCAGCGATTTGTTATATTTCAAACACTCACCCAGAGTAGCAGCACCATCATCACCAATTCTATTACCACTCAAATCTAAAGTTGTCAGCGATTTGTTATATTTCAAACACTCACCCAGAGCAACAGCACCATCATTACCAATTCCATTACCACCCAAGCTCAACGTTTTCAGCGATGCATTATAATTAAAACACTCTGCAAGAGCGGCAACCCCATCTTGCAAAGATTCATTCAATGTTAATTTTGTCACAGTTGTATTTGTTTTCAGAAAGTTGCTTAAAAAGACAGCTTGAGTTTCATCCACTTTTACACTTGAAACTTTAACAGTTTCAGTTTGAAGAGAAGCGCCAAGAGCGGCAGCCAATTTTTCATCAACATTTTTGTTCTTCTTTTTGCATTCATTAACACACTCCAATATAACGTCCACGTCTTCCTCTTTTTCCTGGTTTAACTGTGTTGCTATGCTTTTCAGAAGGTTCACCACTGTTTCCTCGCATCGTGCTGCTAGCATACCAAATGTAAACAGAAGCACTTCTTTCAGTTGATGGCGATATTTTTTGCCAGCAGCTATGCTGTTCGTACTGATTTCTTTCTGGATAAGCTGACAACTGAGATAGAAGGCTGCGAAGAATTCTTGGAAAGTCTTGTGAAGAAAGCTGTAACGTCTAGTTGGTCTTAGTTTACTGCCTCCAGGCTGAACTGACAGAAATCCAAATCCAGGTAAATCGCTTGCTTTGTGTTTTCCAAGCGCCTTCTCGTCAAAATCCAAGTTGTCTTCAAGTAAACCTTTCAAAGCTATCGAACCAAGGTGTTTCAACTGGCTTTCGTAAAGGTCAACAAGGTCTTCACCGTTTTCTGGTAGTTGCTGTTTTGTTCTGTACCTTCTTAGTACACACTCCACTATTTCCATGTACAGCTTCGTTCTGCTCTCAGGAAATATACCTTTCAAATCTTCATAAACCAGGCAAAGAAGCGCAGTGTTGAGAGGATTCGTCAATATTTCATATAACTTGCGATCAATATACAGGTGTGCGATAAGCTGCTTGGCCAAGTTCGGTTCGGCTTTGAAGTACTTTCTGATGAAGGATTGTACATCTTCTTCAGTAAATCCCTCAACTTCTAACAGCGTGTCGCAGTATTTTCGAACTTTGACTCCAGCTTCGTGTCGTGCTGTAGCAACCACGCGACAGTTTGGCAGTACTCGCCCTTGAATAATTTCTGAAAACATAGGTAGCTTCTTCTCAGAAACTTCATCCAATCCATCGAGTACCAGAAGAACATTAGATTGATTGTGGCGAATGAAGTCGAAGAATCTCTCACGTTGGTCTTCACCAACTTCTCGAGGCAGAAGTTGATCTTCAATGGCCTCCCAAAGGCCAGACTGAACATCACGACATTTGATCAAAAGCACTATTATGATGTTTGCGAAGCAATTTCCGGTTGCGTGTTTTCCTGAGGCCCAGTCGAAAACAACTTTTTCACAGTAAGTGGTCTTTCCCATACCAGGCTTCCCTTCAATTAACACAACTCTTGGTTCTTCACATTCTTCCTGCTGGTTGAAGATTTCAGACATCGTGACAACTCGGCCTGTTGCTGTTCCTTTCGTTTTCTTTTTGTAGATGACTTTAAGTTTGGTGTAGATGTCGTCAAAGGAGAAGTGAAAATCTTCACACCAGGGAAACAGTGCCAGCCAACCTTCCCGGTTTTTGTAGAGTTGACGAATATTATCAATAATTATCAACAATATTATCAATAATAATAATAATATCAATATTATCAATAATAATCAATAATTATTATCAATAATTGATAAATATCAATTATCAATAATAATAATATTATCAACAATTACAGTTGGGTCAAATCCATCTGCAAAAGAATTAGTTGTTAGTTTTATGAGGTATTCTTACCGACACGCTATATGACGCCATGACTCTCGGAAAAATAAGCAACTATACGATGACACTGAGAATGATATCGTGAAATATCACCACTTAGCTCTGAGTTATCAGACGAAGCCGAAGGCTGAAGCAGATATTATTGACACGAAGTTTGTTAATTCATAATAACATGAAAAAAAAAAAACCGGAATCAAACAGATATTTTTTTCATTTTGAAAACAACTGCAAAATAAAACATTTCTCTCTGAGGGTGCAAAATTTTGCGAACACTACACGGTCGAGGAGCTCGGAAACTCGGCAGACTCTGAACTCGACATGATCAATTGCAATA
Organism: Pocillopora damicornis; assembly: GCF_964200805.1. NCBI lineage: Eukaryota > Metazoa > Cnidaria > Anthozoa > Scleractinia > Pocilloporidae > Pocillopora > Pocillopora damicornis. The sequence continues at coordinate 3,366,935 of NC_142675.1, read as the reverse complement.
TCCGCTGCATTTAATGGGTTATGAAGTCAATTTCTTACGGTACTGCATATCAATTAAGTGGCGATCTCTGTAAGAGTGGTCCAAGGCCTTTCGCATCAGAGAAAAGTTTTGCCTCAAACTCTGCCCACTAAATTATCTTTGGTAATAGGTAAATAAAACCACGTTGAACTCTGGAAATACCTTAAAAAATCCTTTGAGAGCTCTCAATAGTCAAAGCTGTAAAAAGCCCTTTTTTGACCTTTTGCGACGTCAAAAATTTCAAAAGTTGACAAGCTCGCTCCTCGTAACGCACCACATGCAGCAAGAAATCGTTTGTGTTCCTCAATTTTGTGATATATAAGGGGTTTAGAAGGCATTTCAATTTTGATATGTGTTCACTCAGAGGTTAGCCATAATTTATTTTAAAACACCCGTTAGCCGGTTTTTTAAATTGGTCAAAAGTACTCTTTCTTTCCTGGGTGATATTTCTCAAGTCCAGGCCAGACCATAGAAAACCGGTGGATTTCTTCTAATAAGATGTTCGAAATTATAGAAATGTAAAAACACCTTTCATTTATTAATTTTCTTCGCCTAAGTGACTACAAACTTTTGGTGATTTTGCTAAGGTGACAGCAGAATTATGCATAAATCTTAGATTTTAACAATTTTAAAAAGAAACGATAGTAGGGTAGAGCATTAAGAACACACAAATTGATTTTTTAAACAAAACGCGAACAAAACGTATTGGATATCATATTGATAAGCGTTCGGTCAACGTGTTAATAAGGAACTTTTTTTAAAAGAATTGGTTTCTGTTCTTTCACATTTGAGTTTAGAGAGTTTAAGCTATTCAAAACTGTATGACCAAAGAATTACGTCATCGCTGCCTTCTTTAGACGGGAAAAAGTAGAGATACATTTACATAAACGTATTGAACACATCCCCATCTGCCGCTTTTCAGTGAAGAAATTGGATTACAAATTAAAATACATACAATATAATACGAATTATATGTCTTTAAATAAAATATGGTCAGTTTAAAAACTCATTCAAATGGGGATTTTTTTAGAGCTCTCTTAAAGGAAGCAGAACTCTTACATAAATTAAGGCTTGGATCTAACTTGTTCCAGATAGATACACTTTTATAACAAAGTGTTTTCTGTCCTGTTGCAGTTTTACAAAGAGGAATGTTTAGTCGTTGAAAGTTTCTGTTTATACGTCCAGATACGCTGCCTCTTGTTATATACATAGATGTTAAGTATTCCGGGGCTTGATCCGTCATACATTTAAATGTTAAAGAAGCATCTCGGCAATACAGTTGTGTTTTTACAGGGAGCCAACGTAAGTTTCTTAATACAGGAGAGATATGGTCATACTTCTTTACGTTGCAGATAGTTCGCGCGGCAAAGTTTTGAACTTATAGCAATTTACGAATATTACAGGCTGAGGTGGATAACCATACTGATGAACAGTAATATCGTTTACTGAAAACATACGCGTTTATCATGGTTTAAAGCAGTTGTTTATCGAAAACGTAATACGGCTTATCTTAGATAATTTCGACATACAAGACGATACTACAGTAGAAATATGATTATCAAAAGATAGCGTGGGATCAGAAATTACTCCAAGGTCTTTCAGTGATTGAGCCGGGTTAATGTCTTTTCCTAGTGGGGATAATTTAAAGTCCAGTAATTTGGAAGACATTCTTCGGCTGCCAAAAACTATTAGTTTCGTCTTATCTGGATTAAGCATCGAGCAATTGTTGAAACACCAATTGCGAATCCGTTGTTAGTCGGAATTAACACTTTGAGTGATCCAAGTCGTTCACGGTCAAAGACAATAGGAGCTTAGTCATCCACGTAGCAAGCAGTTAAACAATTTTGACAAACATTTGGTAGATCGTTTACATAAATACTAATTATCAATTGTCCTATGATAATTTCTGATTTTAAAATTGATAAGGAAGTTATTGAGGGCGAAAGGGATCCATGTGAGAGATCTTTACATAGTCTCTACGAAAAAGCCTCAACATTTATGAGCCCGCTTCCTCTCCCTGCGTCATGTTAACTATATGCAAGATGTTGGTCAAAAAAACAACCTGGCAGATGAGATGATTCTCTAACTTGCCACTTTGGCTCAGTTGGTAAAATGAAAGTATATCCATTTGCGAAATCGAAAAGTTTGAGGCTTGGATACTGACAGTGACTGTTATTTATTACCATTCTGTCATAAATACAGCCATGAAACCCACAGGTAAGCGATAATTTTAAAAGTTACAGGAATAAATCTGTGAAAAGGTTCAGCCTTCGATGAAATTCGAACCCGTGCTTCCGAATGAAATGAAAAAAAAATGCACCTTCCCATAATTACATTTCTAATCATTTTCCAGGTGCAACACTACTTTGTTCGCACATTGTCTAGAAACAAGAGCTCTGGGAAATTCCTCGAAGAAACTTAACGGATCTTATTCGAAATAACTTAAGGGGCAGTACGCTAAGCTTATTTTCTTTGTAGAAACAATGCGTGTCTTAAAGAAGACAACGGTAAATCGTTAACACAAGGTCCACAAATAGTCCTGGCCAAATGTTAGAGCAACATGTAACAGGAACAATTTAAACCACGTAAAAGAAGAAACTCAAAAATAGCCTTAAAAGCGGCACTGGTAAATCTGATTTTACCAGTGCCGCTTTTAAGGTCATCCATGATCAAAGGCCTGGGCCTATGTAAGGCTAACTCAGACAAACCCTTCTTTACACAGGTAATGGTTTTGAACTTTTAAGGACCGGAAACTGTGATGATTAGATAATCCAGAGAATATAAATCGCTTTCAACTGATAGTCTCCCTGCTCCGTCTACATACTTCGGCACAATGCAACTATTCTTAAAATGACCTTTTAAATGCGAAGGTTTTGGAATGGCAATTTTAGATTTTCCGAAGACAACCCTCTTGCTAAAATTGACTATAACAGAGTAGAAGCTAGGCTTCACATTTCTCTAAAACAGCGTTAGTACATTTAAGGTTATTGTAAGCAAATCCACGCTTATGGATATCGTCTAACGCAACTGCCGTGTAAGGAGGGTAAAGAAGAGCTTAAAAATAACCCTCAGGAATACACTACCCAAGAGGGTATAGACGGGATTAAAGTGACCCTCAGGTATACACTACTCAAGAGGGTATAGAAGATATTTAAAGTAACCCTTAGGTATACACTACACAAGAGGGTATAGAAGAGATTAAAAGTAACCCTCAGGTATACACTACTCAAGTGGGTATAGAAGAGATAAAAATAACCCTTAGGTATACACTATCCAAAAGGGTATAGCAGAGATTAAAATTAACCCTCAGGTATACACTACCCAAGAGGGTATAATAGAGAGATTTAAAGTAACCCTTAGGTATACTCTACCCAAGAGGGTATAGAAGAGATTGAAAATAACCCTCAGGTATACACTACCCAAGAGGGTATAGAAGAGATTGAAAATAACCCTCAGGTATACACTACACAAGAGGGCATAGTTGAGATTAAAGGTAACCCTCAGGTAGACACTACCCAGGAGGGTAGAGTAGAGATTAAAAATAATCCTCAGGTGTGCACTACCCGAAAGGGTATAGGAGAGATTAAAAATAAACCCTCAGGTAGGAAACGAAAAAATTGAATTCACACTAGTTAATATCAGGAGACCGTTCTTCACCTGGACTCCTTCTTTTGACTGAAAGTTGAGGCACTCACTGTTAACTTATATAATCATTATCCTTTACTGGTTCCCGAATGTCTTTGTCAAGCTCTGCTATTCTTGACCGACATCTCTGCAATTCCCCACGATTATTCGACCAGAGGCATTTCCCGCCTAAAGTGCATGGTCGAGAGCGATTTGATTTAACAGGATTATTGTGGAAATTCTGAAAAGGCTGTCCACGCTTCCTAATTAAGTCACGGTTAATTCACTTGATTTAACGATTCTATTTCAACGCTTTGGTTAACTCCCACTCACAACTCTCGACTTATTCGAAAAAACACACACTGGACGTCCCGCTGTAAGCAAGTGGAACAATGCCATATAAGGGGGCGATAAAATACGTGCCGCATACATGTTGTTTGTTAAACGAAATCACTTATAAATGTCAATCAAATTAAGAATGATTGACGTATCGCGCAGTTTCCAACATTACATTTTGAGACCTCACGAATGCATCTGCAGGAAATTCTCGCTGTCTAATTAGTCCGGCACAGAGACCAAATGAACATACAACATGTTTGGTGACGTGGTATTGAACGAACAGCCTTTGTTGGCGCGGTTGAGAACTGCTGGCGGGACAGAACGTATTGCAGTCATCGGGGAATCAACGAAAGATTTCGTTCTTTGCAAAAGCAATCGGCTTGATTCCACATTAGCTTTTCGTTAGCACATATGGTTGAGATTGTATCCCGTAACTCTAGAAAGCTCAGCCGATCGATGGAAGACTTTGGCCTCCATGAAGTGAATCCGGTCCAAGTTTTTTTGTGGTTCGTAATTGAAATTCGCGCTTTTAAAATTAGATGAAGTATTAGTTATCAGGTGAACCTTTAAAGGCCTGTTTACATGGGGGTGGGGGACCCCAGGTAGTTGAGGTAACCCGCCTAGCCGTGGTCGAAAAAGAAAACGCGTTTACATGCAATCTTACAACCCCGGGTGCTGGGGTGAGGTTTCTTGAGGTTGTTGTTGCTCTTGCAATTAGGGAGTTTCAGCATAGGCGTCCCAAGCTCACATCTCGAGAAAGACGAAAGATTCATTCTCGGACACATTTGTATTTATTCAAGAAAGCGTCACGAGTTGTGTTACACGGTATTAGGTTACGCGAGGAATCGTAGACTGAATACGTTATAGGGAATAGTTTGGGAAACGAAATATGGTCGATTTACAACGCTAAATATCCCAAAATGTGAACATTTTACACTCCTTGTGTGTCCGTTGCGGTTTCTGGTGATTTCTACCTTGAGACGGTTAAGAAATGTACCAAGTTTTAAAACGTACGTGTTTAGCTTTTGAGCTTTTTACCATGAACGCGACCCCGGCTAGGCGGGTTACCCCACCTTGAGACGTTTACATGACAAATTGTCACCCTGGCATACAGGGTTACCCTATCTGGCAGACCGGGCAACCCGCTTTGGCGGGTTACCCCACCTATCATGTAGACGTGATCAAGATAAAATGAGAGATTATATGGAAAGGCGGGTTACCCCATATAGGCGGGTCACCTCACCTACTTGGGGTCCCCCACTTCCATGTGAACTGGCCCTAAGTTAAAATTAACAAACAGGTTTAAATAACTGCATAGACACTTAATGACTGCAAGCGTTAAAGTAATTCTCTATACTAATGACAGAAATGATCGCACCTCTGTAGAATGCGTGCTGCGAATTCTTTTCGGGGCCAAAGCTCCTCATCACCGTGCTGCTTACAACTGAGCTAAGAAGCCACACGTTGCATGTGAGGCAAATTATGAAGGGTTCTTCCTTCCCATGGAGGAATCTGATTCAATTTGTGATGAAATAACAATTGCTGTAACTGATTCCTACCCCAATATTTCAAAATAATTTTTTGTTATTCTCCCCAAGCGCTGATATTATTAGGGTTTAGTTAAGATATACGTTCGATCGTAAATGCTGCAATCTGATTGGCTTAGCTACTCACTATTTATTCCGTGACAGATAGAGAGAAATGTCAACAGCACAGGGGATGGCCCATTTGTGTTAATATTCAATATAAACACGAGCCTGTCTTTTTTCCAAGTTTTGAATGACTTTTAGATTAAATTAAACCATTGGATTTTTCGCTCTCAGTTTCACGCGTGACAGTTGACTCAAGCTTCGCCCTCAAAATCCAATTCGAGCCCGTATTCCAATTGTTAGTTAGTTAGCGCAGTACGCACCTTGCTGCTTTGTTTCTCTTTGTTGTGCTACCAAATCGTCCAACCTGAGGCTCATGTTTCCAACATCAGTTTTGATTTCATCAAGGTAATTTTTGACGTCCCCTAAGGATGAACATTTCAATATTATTAGCGAAAGAGAAGCGTCAACTGATAGCCACTCCACTTTAAATAGATCGCGTAGGAAAAACAATAAACTTTTCAAAATGACTTAATGTCATTGTTAATGAGCGACAGTAATTCCCAGCTCTGCTGTGCAACATGCCAAATGGTTTTGGCAGAGGTTTTGGTAACTATTTCCATAATCGGGTGACGATGGTCTTATAGGCGGCTGTGCCCGGAAAAGAGCTGTAAGGCAAAACCCAAACACGACAGCCTCGCCGGTTACAAAAACGGCAATGAGAGGTCTTATGGCAAACCCTTCTAAAGAGCACCTTTTTGCACGCACACAAGTCTACTTTCAATGAAAATTAAGCATTATTCATTGCCCATCTTTAGACTTTTCTTTGTCTAAACTGTGTATTGAAAACAAACAGTACCTCTTTACTGTATTGTTCGTAATTTCCGTGCGATCGTATGCCAAATTGTGTCAGTATATTTGGCTAATTCATTATTTGCAGTGTGAGTCACGTTAGTCTACAAACTTTGGGTCGGTTATTTAAACGAGATCTAACGCAAACCACGGTTTTACACAATGAGCCTTAGGCATTCCCTAGAAGAGGGTTGATTTAAGTAAATAAATGTCCTTCCGCAGTTAGCTTTAGGCTCTCTTGACACTTTTTACAAAAATGACTTTTCAGGCAAAAGGTTCGGCTAAATTGTAGATAGTTTAGGATGTGGTTTTGTTAAACAACGGCCAAACTTTGTATAAATGACCGGGCCTTTATGTTTCGTTCTACGAGGTTATATAGGTTTAATCTGTTTTCACGATGTTCACTCAAAAAATGCAACATTCTTACTGTGAACACCCTCTTAATATTAACTCTCCCGAAGCTCCGCATTTCAGTAGATGAATCGCCCTTGAATTCATAGCTGCTGTAGGGACTAACCTTGATGCTGTCTTTCCTCTTGTCGGGCCATCATTAAACTTGACAACTTGTCTTGTATGTTTCCAACTTCACTTTTCACCTGATCAATGTCATTTGTCATTTTTTCTAAAGTTGAAAACACATATTTGTCTGAAAGAGGTCCAGGTTTCTTTTTCCCTTTACTTTGATAGAAATAGCTGAAACAAGTTTTTATTTGTATTTCATGCGTATGTGAAACAACCAACAATGGAAAACCAAAAAACCTTCATTCATTTCTTTTAATCTATTTGGGAATATTAGTATCTCTAATACTTTTTTTTCTGTTTTATTGTTTCTTCTTGTTGTTTTTCTTTTTTTTTGGAGGGGGGGAGGGGGTGTGGTACATTTTCATTAATCATTAAAATAATCAAAATGCATACAGAAATATGCACCTCACTGCGCTTTGACAGTTGATAGGTTAGAAAATTTTAAAGCATCTCTCAAACTTCACTCAATTTTAAAAGGTTAATTTTAATTGTAAAAGTGACGTAAGAAATGGCATTAAGAGTTCACCCTGATCTTGTGCTTCATGATGTCGTGCTATCAAAGTGTCCAGCTTATCACGTAGATTTCCAATTTCAGTTCTCATCCAGTCAAAGTCATTCGTCACTTTATCTGAGGGTAACAACATTTTTACGGTTTCGTAAGTTAGAACTTCCCTTAGAGATTGGGTCTAAATCCTCTTTGAAACGATTGAATGTCTTCTCAGGTACAAATAATGCCCAAACAAGCGTTAAAAGCTAACAAAGATATGTGCTAAAGATAGATAAATCTCACGCCAAAACATAATCTATTTTTCTGATCAGAGATTAAGCGAGAGAGATGGAGTTTCATCCTGAACTTACCTCGATCCTTTGTTTCCTGTTGTCGAGCCATCATCGTATTCAATTTTTCCGCAATATTTCCTACTTCACATCTCACCTGATTAAGGTCTTTTTTAATGTCCCATGTGCTAGCTGAGAGTGAAAAATCACGTTAGTTTTCCTGCAGCAAAGTCTTACCTTTTTCTTAAGATAGCATTCATAAACCCTTTCACTCCCTTGATCTCATTGGTAACTATCTAGCGTTTTTTTTCTCTCTCTTAAGCTTTTTTGTGTTTGTTTTTTTTGTTTTCTTTTTCCCACGCTCGTGACAAGATGAAAAACATCTTTCTCTATTTTTTTAGCCGAGCTCAAAATTTACGATCCTTCTTATTCTATTTAAAAACAGGCCGCTATCGACATTGCTGATCCTAGCAGCATGCAGGACGCGTGTCATATAGAAACTACGTAATGGGCCTAAGCTCACCATAGCGTCTCTGTGGCTCATTAGTACAGCAGCGGAGCGCGGAATCCGAAGGTCTGAGGTTCGATTCCTCATGGAGGATCAGAATATTTCTTTCTCCACCCAAAATTTTTCTCTTTATCTAAACCTGTTTTTGAGAATCTGTGATTTAAGCAAACGATAAATCCCTCTAGAAATTTTTTTTTTAATCTTCAGCACCTGTCTGTTTATCATTGTATCGTGATTGGTTTTATTTTTGCTTCTGATCAGATGACGATTTGCTCGAGTATTCTTGGCCAATGTGGATTATGGCCACTGTAAGATTACCAGTGGGTAACATTAAAAAGTCGTAACTGAAACATAACTACACCAATCAAAACCTAAATGTCCAAGGCTGATTTTGTCATTCCTCCCGACACCTTCTGCTTAACTAAGGTTACATTCTAAGGTACGAATTATTTGCACCTTCAATTTCTTGGAGCTTTTCTTTAACATTGTCTTCATCTTCCTTCCACTGCTTCAGCAGCTGCCTGTAGTGTTCTTCAGTATCAGGGTCCATACACTCATTTTTAAGCTTACTGATTGCAGCTCCATAACCTGCTCCTACCATTCCTACTATGGCAGTGCTAATGTCCAGCCAGTAGTTGTTGAATGCAACATCGTCCACAGAGGCTTGGTTGGCATGGCCATACACAGTATTACGGTAGTATTTCAGCCTGGCGATGTTGGCCTGCTTACTCAAATCTGTAGACGGGGGAAGACTGTCCCATCCAGTGCTTGGAGGAGCCAACTTACAGATGTTCCTCAGTAACACCATCAGTAGGGTGATATCAAACCCTTTTGACGAAACAGATGAAGGAATAGCTGGATACAGTTTCCCCCATTGCGTTGCATTCAAGACCCTCTTGCTCTTTAGAGACTTTAGTGTTGCATGCTCTGGGTGACGCCCCAAAACTGTATCTAGTCCTTTTGGAGGATGAATGGTATCAAAAGTGTCTCTCAAGGCTTGGGATCCAACATCCACCAGAAGGCGACAGAGTCGGGCATAGTTGGTTGTCTCCTTGGTAGAAGGAGATGCTGGTGTAGCAGCTGATGCCATGTGCTGTAGTGAAGATCAATTCATCCTCATTATAAAGGGGGTGAAAGGGGTTTTTGCTTGATGTGTGACTGAGTGTTTTTAATTTTTGCGATCTGTGATGATGAGTATGAAAGTAAAACCCCATGAACTGTAAATTTGTTGCTTTTTGCAATAATTATGTGAACCTTAAAGTTGTTTAATTACCTAATATTTAGTGATGCAATATTTGAACTTGTTGATGTAACCTGTGCAAGACCCCTCCCCCCCCTTCACCCCCTGTTCAAACATATCAAGCTTAAATAAGCCAACAATACTTATCAACCATGATATAACTATTGATCAGGATTTTATATACTTAATGAAAAGAGATATCATCATTGCAATGATCAAGAATTCTTAGCATATCTGTTCATTTTACAGACATTATTCTTACCTCACTTGAAAACTAAGACATGCACCTGGAAGAGGTGACTTCTTTCTGAAGTTAGGGTAGATGAGAATTATTAATATCTTTATGTACATGTTTAGTATGATAATTAAAAATCATTTTATAGTGTCATATGGATTTCTATCACTAAGTAGTAAACACTTTCCCTCCAAACTCAGATCTCATTAGTGATTCCCCTTACTGTCTGCCATACAATTCTTATAATGTTATGCATATTACATCAACTTATTACCCTCTTTTTGATATTTTTCTTTATTCTCATCACTTATCTCTGTTTTATATTGTATCAATATTGCAAGAAGAAATTATGTCTTCATCACTAATGTGGGAGCAAAGCCAGTTAATATATAGAGCTTGTTGGGCTCTACCCTTATCAATTATCAAAAGATAATAATCTACTAATAATCCACTATGTCCTAAACTTATTAACAAATTAACTAAGCTCAGTACATTTTTACTTTTGTTTACCAGTCGACATGCTGTTAGGATGATTACAATCCCCTATTGCTCTGCAGACTGCACCATTACAATTATACAATTAGTCTCGTACAAATGTACGAAAAAAACCATTAATAGATACACAAGAAAAGAAAATGGAAAATGAGAGACATTCGTTGTAAAAGAAAAAGAACCCTGAGTATCTAAGTGCACCAAAGATATTTTACAACTGCAAGTTCAATTTGTTTCAATTTGCCATGTTTAAATTTATAACCATTATCTCATCAGGCTTGATAAAAAAATCTTCAGTCTCTAGAATATTGAGAAGAGCTTTTTTGTTTCTTTTTTGAAGGATTTCTTTGACAAATTTTTCTATTCATTTGGCATCTCATTCCAGATTTTGACACCTAGAGTACTTAATCCTAACAAGTTGTGATGTTTATGAGCGAGTAGTATATAGGTATTAATAATTACTGTTTGATATTCTCACAAAAAGTTTCATGATGTTAGAAGGTGCACTGTTGTTATGAACATCAAGCATAAATTTTCATACAGCTTCATAATATAAGACAGTTAAATAAGTAGAAATTTTGCATTAATTTATAAATAAGGGATAGCATGTTCTTTTCTATCAGTAAGGTAAATTAAATGCAATACCACAATGCTTTTGGACAACAGCAATTTTGTTTACTATATACTTTTTAGACGCATGCCCTAAGCAGGGAGTAGACAAGTTAAATTAGGTAAAATGAAGGATTTATAGATATTTATGAAGACAGATGATGGAACAGTGCATCTTTACTTACATTTAGTAATCATTTGTATGGTCTTTAACTTATTTCAGTGAGAGCACAGTCAATGTAATTTTTCCAAGAGAGATTTTCTTCAATTAAAATACCTATTATTATTAATTGATGTAGCTCTTATGTTCTAAACTGACTCTTCTTTTTGTTTCACTATCAAATATACTTCTTTGACAAGTTCTTCTTGTCTTTTTTCGTAGGAAATGTAAAGAGAACAGTGTGGAGAATGTGAATACCAATGTCTTAGGCTGTTAAGGGTTAAAAGTCAAATGGGGCAGGGAGAACACAAACAATTCTGTAAAACCCACATCCCTTTGCTACCTTCATGTCTGAGATTTTCATCTGCATTTTAACCTTCAAATGGGATGCAGTGGGCATCACCATCCTTAGGGGGAATGGGGGCATACTTCCCCTGAAAACTGTGAAAAGATATGAATTTGCTATGGCATACTTAAGTTTAAGTGAGCATTTCCACTGCTGGAAAAACTTTGAAGCAAGTTCAAAATGAACAAGGAGTAAATTATTTTTAAAAAGAAAAATTAATTTCAAAGTTACTTAATGAAAGCAGCAGTTTGCTATAAGAAACAGCAGTTTCGTCTTGAGAACATAATATTAAATTTGTTTGTGTGAGTCTCATGCTCAATGTGAAAGACTTGAGAGCTTTGACTTGGGGCTTTTAAGTGGGGCGGCTTATAAGCAGCAGTTTTCATTATTTCTGGAGTTGAGGTACATACATGTATCATTTATTCCCTAGTCTCAAAATGAAGGAATGTATCATGTAATTCACAATAAGCCAGGAGTAAACTAGAAAATTGATTTTCAACAACTACTTTGAAAACACATTTCCAATGTGGAAGCACAAATGAATGTGGCCACTACAGTCTTTTGATCGATTTTCATCCCACGGGAACTAAAAAACTGTTCAATGTTTTGCTAACATTAATTGAGGTAAAATTAATTTGTCATGGCATCAGGCATCTTTGGTCAGATGGCCCATCAGGCAAAGCTGATGCCCGACAAAAAGTTGACTATTATTTTCAGGATTTCAATCAGAGCATATTTTTCCATCACAAGTTACAAGAGGAGGAAGAGTATCAATTACATTTAACTTGAGGATTTTCCATGTATTTAGAACAAAATACAGGAACACTTGTAAGATTTACAAGAAACAACTTAATTAGGCATATTATGAATATATCAACAACTTAATTGAAACACCTAGTTCAGATCAGCCTAAGAAATTTTGGAGATTTCTTAAATCTAAAAGACAAGATAACATAGGGATAAATACATTAGAGGAAGATAATACTAATGCATCCAATAAGTACAGTAAAGCTAATGTTCTTAATGGTTATTTCCATTCTATTTTTCACTAAAGAAAAGCTCAACTCTCCCAGGTAAAATGTCAGGCGGGATATAGGCGGGATCCCGGCAATCCCACCCAAGATCCCAGGTGGGAATGGCGGGATCCCGCCTTAGGTGGTGGGATCCCACCTTTCCCACCTGGGATGAAAATTTGATCCCACCTGGGATCCCGCATTTAATGCGGGATTCCTGCATCCCACCCGGGATCCTAGGTGGGACTTATGCATTCTACCCGGGATCCTGGTCGGGATTTACATATCCCACCTGGGATTCTTTATCCCAGCTACGAAAATATTGTTTTGCTGTTTTTATTCTTACAAAACGTTTTTGTGAGAGTTCCAATACTTATGGATCATCCACACACTCCGCAAATATTTGGCATGCAGACAAGACAGAGGTGGTCACTGTTCCCTTTGAGAAAATACACCTTTTAAATGACTTCTTCAATTTGCTTTATTTGAAACTCTGATCTGAAAATATTTTTAAAACAAGACTTGTTAGTAGTGAGAAGTACAAACCGAGTTTCTTTTCATAACTTAATTTCTTAAATGTCCCAATCACTGGACCTCCTAAAAAATATTACTTCTTTATATTTTTGGTGCAAAATACAATTCCTTCTTTACATACAAATGAAAAGTACAAGTCACAGTTCAATAATAACAGCTCTAAAGTTTACTTGTTGTTCTTCTCTGTGTCAGAGATCAACAAAATTTTTCTATACCTTGTAGGTCTGGTATAAAATTGTACTTGTAGTATAAAATGACAACCTTGTATCTTCGTTCTCTCCACCCCTTTCCAAGCTCGGTAACGCTTCGGACTGTGCATAACCATTTGCAGACGAGAATTCCAATGCACCTCTGTAATCGCATGTAGTTGCTTCTGTCTCTCGTGCAAATGTTTTCTCCGTTATGAGACGCACTTGACTCTGTTGGCACTACTGCTAGTTCACTGGAAAGACCGACTGAGGAATCGAGATGGCTAACTGTGTTGAAACGTGTTGCTGAACGCTTGTTGTGGTCAAGCCTTGTTGATTTGGGTACTGGTACACTGTGATCATCTAGGTATCTCTTATACTTCCTAATGTTATTGGCTTGTGTTGTTTCTCACCTTCGCCGTGAACATAACTCAAGTGGGTTTCGAGTCTTTCTTTCCTCGAAAACTTTCGGCCACAAATCGTGCATTCTTGTTCGATTCTTGTCGATTATTTCTACATAGAGTGAATTCACATCATTATTTATGTCATCATCAAAACATGAATCCAAGGTATCCACCATCTAAGAGAGGAGAACCGGTCAGAAGAGACAGAATAATGTTGCGCGCTTCTCTTGAGACTGCAATGGGTCAAGCCAGCGGATTCTCTTTGCTAAAAGGTCCACGTGATCATGCCCGTAATCGGAAACAAAGAAAACTCTATTTGGCGCTCATCTTTGAATGTACTTTTCATCGGTTAACCGCTCTTGCTTCAAGTTGTTTCTTTTCCCAACTGTTTTGCCTAATATAACACTTCTAAAGATTGGTTTTATTGTGGTTTAATGGGAAAACGAGAACAGCGTGAGTGTTTTAAATGAAAAGAAAGTCGTTGGCGCCGTGAACTTAAAAGAAGGGACAATTAACAGTTGACATATCGACTGGTTCAAACAACGATCGAGTGGCCATTTAAAGCTAGGATTTTTAGAAGTTTGTGGTGAGTACAAATTGCCATATTCGTTACGTGATCAAAATCTTATCAAAGAATAGAAATAACGGCTTGAATTAATCTTACCTAACACTCAGCGCAACTGAAACTCAAATAATTCTGAGAATCGAATTGGTCGCTTGCATACTGCAGTTTCCTAAGCTTACACTTTACAATGAAATAAATCTATGAGTAAGGTTTCAAGATTACTTTAGTCACATTTGGGAACATTCTGACCTTGCTTTGCTTTGAAAAATTCGACTGAAGAGAGAGCAGACTTTCAATCAGTACCTTTGTCAAAATTTTGATAACATGAATTATTGAGGTTTTGTCTCTCTTTTATTCTTTGATACACAACAGCCAATTTTTTTAAACGTTGAGCCTTATTACACTGTAGATGGTCTGCTTAAATGATGAAGAAAAAGTAATATGCTGAGTTTTGCTGTTATTCTTTAAGAATGTTCGGTTAAGAAATTTGTTAATGAAACAAGTCAAACACATGCTGGTTCATTGCAAATAAATTATGAGATCTTTATCACATATAGTCTGTGTATTCATGTACTGTTTGAATCATTTATGATCAATAGCTTGGTAAGACAATGGGATCCCATTGGAGGTGTCAATATGTTCTATAGCTAGTTGGAAAGTTTTGGACCCTCAGTGGATTGATGGGGTCTATAGCTCACCTAGAAAATTTTATCCTCTTAATTTTAAGATATCCTATCCAGTACATTTCATAAATCTGTGGTCTCCAGTGATAAACAGGATCCCTCAAAGGATTTTTCTGAAAGTGAGAAGCCATCTGTAATTTTATGCAGGGTCTAAACTGGGATTGGCAGGATCCCAGATGCAATCCCGCCTGGGATATGATTTCCCAGGTGGGAAACTATCTGAAATTTAAGGCAGGATCCTAAGACGGATTGGTGGGATTCTAGGTTTAATCCTGCCCGGGATGTGCTTTCCCAGGTGGGATGCTATTAGGAATTTAAGGCGGGATCCCAACTTCAATTGGCAGGATCCCATGTGGGATCCCATGCGGGATGTTCCATAATCCCAGGTGGGATCCCATGTGGGATGTTCCATAATCCCAGGTGGGATCCCATGCAGGATGTTCCATAATCCCAGGTGGGATCCCATGCGGGATGTTCCATAATCCCGGGTGGGATCCCACATGGGATGTTCCATAATCCCGGGTGGCATCCCACCTGGGATGTTCCATAATCCCGGTCGGGATCCCACCTGGGATGTTCCATAATCCCGGTCGGGATCCCACCTGGGATGTTCCAAAATCCCGGTCGGGATCCCACCTGGGATGTTCCATAATCCCGGTCGGGATCCCACCTGGGATGTTCCAAAATCCCGGTCGGGATCCCACCTGGGATGTTCCAAAATCCTGGTCGGGATCCCACCTGGGATGTTCCAAAATCCCGGTCGGGATCCCACCTGAAGAAGGCGGGATCCCACCTGGGATACACCTGGGATCCCAGGTGGGAATGGCGGGATCCCGCCTCATATTTTTACCTGGGCTTTACCTAGTTTAGATCCTATTCTATCATGCCCAAATTTTAATCAAATAATAGTGACATCATAATAGGTGTCCAGAAACTTCTTGAATCTCTAACTGTGAATATAGCTAGTGGGCCAGATGGTGTGCCAACATATCTTCTGAGACAGCTATCACATGAGTTGGCACCCATCCTGGCTTCATTTTTTCAACAGTCATTAGATCAGGGTCAGTTGCCAAATGACTGGATTAAAGCTAATGTAGTTCCAATTTTGAAAAAGGGGAAAAGATGTTTAGCAAGTAATTATAGACCACTATCTCTCACTTCAGTGACATCTAAAATACTAGAACATGTTACAGTATATGTCATCATATTTGGAAGCAACTGGAAGATCATAATGTGCTTAGTAAATTTTAACATGGTTTCCACAAGCAGAGGAATTGTGAAACCCAACTTATGATGGCAATGCACGACCTCGTTAGTGCAATGAACTCCAAGAAACAGGTTGATACCCTTACATTAGATTTCTCTAAAGCTTTTGATAGAGCACCTCATCAGAGGCTGCTCTATAAGCTGAGTCATTATGGAATTCAGCGCAGCTTGTTGTCCTAGATCCAAGTGTTTCTTACTAAGAGAACACAGAGGGTAGCCTTGGAGGGTGTTTCATCAAATCAGTGTTTTGTGAAATCAGGAGTCCCTCAAGGCACAGTTTTAGGGCGCTATTACTGTTCCTGATTTACATTAATGACTTGCCCTTTATAATGTATTTCATCAACAACAAGATTGTTCGCGGATGACTGTTTCCTGTATTGTATTATAGTCCAGTTGACTACCAAAACATACAGAAAGATTTAGATACGTTGACTAAATGGGAGAAAGATTGGCAAAAGTCATTCAATATTGATAAATGCCACACATGATCTGCTTCTCCACTAAAAAAATATAATTTAGATGCAACGTATGTTCTTAATATAATCATGTTCTAACTCAAGTCCATCACCATTCCGACTTAGTTGTGATACTTTCTAAAGACCTTAAATGGTCAGAGCATATTGTGCATAATTATAACATTAAGTGCCAAACAAACTCTTGGCATCATAAGGAAGATAGAAATGTCTCTGTAAACTGTAAATCCAAGCTATATCATAGTTTAGTAAGGTCTAAGATTGAATATGCAAATTCTGCTTAGTATCCATATTTGCAAAAAGACATACTGTACATTGTCTTGATATGATCCAACATAAAATCAGCAGTTAGGCTTTGTTTCAATAATTATTCCAAGGAACCAGGAGTGGTAACTGATATGTTACATAAATTGGAGCGGCCATCTATCAAAGGAAGTTGAATTCTCTCTCAATTATCAATGTTTTACCAGATTGGTTATCAAACTGTTGATATTGACAAAGATTCATATCTTACTCCTTTACCTCATACTTCAAGGAGTGGTATCTTTAAAACCTTCATAAGACCACATTCAAATTGCAATCAATAAGCATACAGCTTTTTTCTGTGGTCAGTCAACCCATGGAATAGACTTCCAGGCAACATTGTAAATATAGATGATAATTTAAAATTTAAGGCCACTCTGTGTGACCATCTTGTCAAAACTGGGAAGCGGTTTTAAAAAATATCTCTTATCACATATATATATTCTTATCTTCGTATTTATTTATTATTTATTTATTACTTTATTATATTTATATTAATGTGATGCGTTGATCAATACGCTTCATCAATTGATAGAGTAGATTGTAGTAGTAGTAGTAGTAAATAGTAGGTAGTAGTAGAAGTAAATTAACCAGATTCAGGCAAATTAATAGATACTCGGTCAAACAATATAAATTAATGATGAAACTAAAAACATTATGCGTTGGTCTCAACACAAATAAGCAAATGGTTGGCGAATACGAAGATGTCTCAAACAAACATGCAGAAGGTGCTGAGCGAAGCATTAATTCACGAGTTTAAGCCATTTGTCTTTTCAAACACATATTTAATATCTACTAGCCGAGCGAATCCAGCCAAATTTGACAAAATAATGGCAACTAAGTGAATAATCATCAAAAACTACTGAATAAAGTGACATAAAGGGTAACTATGAGCTCCAATTCGAAAAATATGACCATCTCTTCCGCAAACAAACAGAAGGTTCTAACAGAATCACTAACCCATGAGTTCAAGCCATTTGTCTTTTCAAACACATATTTAATATCTACTAGCCGAGCGAATCCAGCCAAATTCAACAAAATAATGGCAACTAAGTGAATCATCATCAAAAACTACTGAATAAAGTGACATAAAGGGTAACTATGAGCTCCAATTTGAAAAATATGACCATCTCTTCCGCAAACAAACATAAGGTTCTAATAGACCCACTAACCCATGAATTCAAGCCATTCGTCTTTTCAAACACATATTTAATATCTACTAGCCGAGCGAATCCAGCCAAATTCAACAAAATAATGGCAACTAAGTGAATCATCATAAAAAACTACAGAATAAAGTGACATAAAGGGTAACTATGAGCTCCAATTCGAAAAATATGACCATCTCTTCCGCAAACAAACAGAAGGTTCTAACAGAATCACTAACCCATGAGTTCAAGCCATTTGTCTTTTCAAACACATATTTAATATCTACTAGCCAAGCTAATCCAGCCAAATTCGACAAAATGATGGCAACGAAGTGAATTGTCATCAAAAACTACTGAATGAAGTGACATCAAGGGTAACTATGAGCTCCAATTCGAAAAATACGAGCACCTCTTCAACAGCAAGTGCTAACCGAAGCACTAAGCTTAGAGGGTTAACACAAGTCCCTTCCTTGCCATAACATGAATCAAGTTGAAAAGTATGTCTATGGTAAAAAAATAACTTTACCTTAGCGACAATCGTCCGCTTAGAAACGTCCAAGAAGTCTTTCGAATTAGGGGTCAACAACATCCTACCGGCAATTGGGTCATGTTGGAAATTTCTGTAGGAATGATTTCCGGGCTTTTCCCTAATGCGAAAAGAACAACCGAGGAAGACTAGAAACTAGTTTCCGGGAGATGTACTTCTCTATATGGCGGACAATTTAATTTTATTATCAACAGTCAATTTTTCCTGGAAAAACTCGATTAAGGATCACCGGATCATTGGATTGAGGATCGAGGATCGAGGATCAAGAATCAAGGATCAAGGATCGGTTCAAAATGAATTAAATAAATTAAATAAATTACGTGACTCAGTCAAGATCTCCCGTATGCTCAAGCAAAAATAAAAGAAAATAAGTGAAATCGGTACAAACATAACAAATATAATAAATATAGATATACCTAATACTAAAAGAGCCATACTACTTTATGGAATCGCCAATTTTAACCTACCGACCATTAAGACAGCTATTGAAGTCGGACAGCTACAGAGCGGGTCACTTGTGCACATGTTATATTCCCATGAAATTTTCAAATTATCACGAGTGTCGGTATGTGATTGCGCATCTGACTTCCGGTGCAATTTCAAAACACGAAGCCGATTATGGCGACTGCCTGAGTGAATAACAAATTTTCAGCTTCTTTATTTCGTCTCTTCAAATTTTTACTGACCTCATATCCTGAAAGGAAAAGCAGGTGAAATGCATCTGCAGAATCACTTGCTTGAAAGAAGACGTTTTAGTCGTTTTTCCGACGGGATTTGACATGAAACATGATTCGGAAAGTGACAAAACTGCATCGCCCCACTGAGTTGTTGTTGTGAGTCCCCTAAAGTATACAATGAATTTGCTGTTCACTCCGGCAAATCAACAAAGATCTTGATCCAGAAAAGGGATGGATAGACGCGTGGAGGCTAGGCGCAGCTAAAACTTGTCCCTAATGTCTTCTATTAATATCGTTCAGAATACACTTATGACACTTTCGAAGCAGCGTGTCCGTCTTCATTTTGAGAAATACGATTGTCCTCTATATTGTGTGCAGCTTGTCAACAGCACAAACTTGCCTTTGAAAATCGTGTCATTAGAAGCAGGCAGTAACAAGGACAGTTTTTAATTAGACAAAAATCTATTAGCTTCTGAATCTCTCGAACAAAGTATCTCATTTTTTCCGTTCTCCATTTGCGGATTCACAATCCTTTACAATGAGAGAGTTACGTTCAGATTAACAACCAGGAGTCATGTGAGACTGATCAAAATTTCTGTGTCTAATCTTTGGTTTGAAGTTAACAAAATGTTTTCATATATATCCCTTTCACTCCCACGATCTCAATATAAATTCTCCTCACTCAGTTGTGCTCTAACAAGATAATCTTTCAGAGACCTGTCCTTCCGATAAGCAACAATTGGCGGATTAGGATACATTTGCGCCAGGTTATTGTTGCTTGAAATAAGGTGCCAGTGTTTCATAAGAATCTTTTTTGAGATTCTACTAAGCACGGTTGAAAGTCCTAACAACTACCAAAATCTTTTTAGATGATTTCGGTTTGTTTTCCAAAGCCGTGTTGCGTGATGAGAATTGTGCATTGGGTAAGACCTTTTCGACAAGGTCCTGAGGGTGGCCTCGTTCTACAAGGCAAGGTAACAAATTCTTTCATCTTTAACTCAAAAGATTCTTTAACCGAGTTTGTTCTCAATAAGCGCAGTGCCTCTCATTTTGCAAAACCCTTCTTAGCACTGAGAAGGTGGTGTGAAGAGAAGTGTGTATATTGGAACGTTTCTGTCGGCTCGCATTATGTTTAAACATCAAGGATTTTCCTATCGATAAATCTCTGTCCTGTAAAAACTTCAGTATCGAGGAAAACAATTTTTTCTGATGACGTTTCGCGCGTGAATCGGCGTAAAATGGGTCAGCGAAATCAATGAAGTTATTGCTTTCGGTTTCGGGAATGGTTCACACACAAAAGATGTCATCAATGTATCTTTCACAAAGAAATGGTTTATGTGACTTGCAGCTAGTTAGTAGTTGTTTCTCAATGTAAGCCATGAATATGACTGCAAAAGCTACCGTCATTTTTGTTCCCATAGCTATTGCGAGTGTTTGTAAAGAGTGTTAATCCTTGAATTTCAAAGAGTTTTCTTTGCGAATCAACCTCATAAGGTCTCCCAAAAATGTTGTTTGGATTGGAGGTATTTTTAAGAATAAAATTGGTCATTGAGTTCCTTAACTGACCAATATCCAGCTATCTTGAGCTCACATTTGGTCAGTAACGCAGATATATACTTACGCTTTATTTCAATCATTGCAGTCTCTCGAGCACCTTTGTTACCAACCAATGCTGGACGTTCATTAAGCCCTGTAGAGAAAGTAACATCTAACTCCATAACATATATCATTGGTATCGTTGTCGCTGTGTTTCTCGTCGTTCTAATCGCTGTGGCTTTCTACTGTTACTGGAGGAAACAAAATCGGCATGGAGGAAACCAGGCTTATGACCCTCAAGGTAAGAAAAAAATTTTTTTTGAGGTCAGATCGTCAGGCTGAGCGAAGTCTCAAAAGGGATTGCTATCAGTAAAAGATTAGCGCTCATATGCCAAACAGAACGGTGACAATAACGAGAAAAGCTGAGAAAGTTACGAATCAAACGATTTAATGAGGAGGAAAATAGCACCCCACGTGAGTTTTTTTTAAAACACTTCGCAGATTTCCTAATTCTCATCTGCTCAGCGGGTAAACGACAAAATTCAAATTTTGCGTAGTCCGCCAACGAGAATCCCGACAGCAAATATTATGCATGTTCACCTGATACTCGTTGACACCTACACATGTTACGCTCGAAGAGGAGATCGGACGCAATTTAAAACTGTAGGATGTCGCTATGTTGACAGAATGCTGATTTGAGTTTTGCTTCCTTATCGACTGAGAGGATGACGCAAGTTTTCTCGACCAAATAGTCATCAACGAGATTCTGACTCTCAGGGTAGTAGTGGCTCGTTACAGGGCGTCGGCGTAAGCAACGGAAAAAGTAAGTATGTCTTAAATAGGGAAGAATTCGGTCTGTGTTCAAAATAATCCTTTAGGAGTTAGAAGAAGCGCGCGTGGCCGCGTGACACTTTCGTGACGATTCGCTCTGTGTGTGGTGTGACATCTTTGAACTAGACAATTTTTAGTTGATTATTTTCCATAGTTCAGATATTTTTTTGTCCAAAGCCTGTTGCTATTTAGCATTTCCGGTAATCATATTCGTGATCGAAGTAATTTCCATACTTTGCATTAGTTCTAACTGGATATTACAATGTCTGAGAAACTAAAGGATTGCTAGAGAACGCATGGGCATCATCCACAATCCAGAACATCTGCAGACATATTTAAATAAAGAAGGAATAAGGAAGAACCGAGAATGGAAATTATTACAAAACTAAGCTATAGTTCACGCTAGATTTAATGTGAAAAAACAATAATTCAACTCTATTCCGACAGAGTTATGTATAATCGTATCATGACTTTGACACAGAATAGGTTTAAAATATTTTTTTTCACATAAATGGGCGGCTGGATCAAGAAATTTGTTCAACTCGCTGTATGCCTAATCGACGGTCTCTTTTAATATCAGAGCGTCTTTCCATTTTAAATTCTTGGTTTCTTTTATGATGCATACTTTCAATACTTTCTACCTTTTTCTTTTGTTTTGTTTGTTTTTTTGTCTTTTATGTTGTTTTGTTTCGTTTTTTATTTTTCACTTCTCACTGTTTAGTTCCTTTCTTTCGGCAAGTTCTTTGTCTCGGCTCGCTACCATTTTCTCGTTGTCAACCCTTCAACTCTCAGAAGAGATTAACATGAAACTTCTCCCTATCTCTAATATCTCTACATTATCCAGCAAACAGGCCATGAGAATTCTGAAACTTATCGAGTAGATTTTTTTATCCCCATCTAACACCAAATTCTCAAAACTAATAACAAGGAAATCTGTTACAGCTAGACGGGAGAATTGACAATAAGATTTTGGGAGTCAAAGGGTTAAAACTTACCTTCACCACTAAACACTGCAATTCTCTGAGGCGGGGCGAGGAGTAAAAACTGCTTCATTGAGCAACAGCAAAAACTGAATTATGCCCCGGCCACAACTTCACCGATTACACAAAAATGTCAGTCTCTTGGTGTTTAGTTTAATGAGAAAACACGCAAAACCAAGCTGAAGGCTAACTCCTCAACTGCGAACGTGTACCGCTGACCTGCGGAGTGGTGCCAACCTTCGGATTTTCGAAGTGAAAGTGGTTTTTTTATTTGAACTCCACGAACCTTAACCCTTCCAAGGCGAAGGCTGACCGTAGCATGTCTCACCTCTCTCCCCCTGAAGTCTGCAAATCACCTGAGCTAATCTCATAACTTATGGGCACCTGCGAGCAAAATGGTACTTTTTGTAAGTCTCAGAATATGATAATAATATTTTTGATTTCTCTACCACAGGTAAAACGTTGGTTCGGGACCTTCCCGCTCATGTTTTCATCGAACTTGGAAAGTTTTTAAACCCCAAGTCAAGCAAAAACTGGGTGACACTTGCGGGATACCTCGAGTTTACTACGAATGAGATAAAAAACTTTGAACTTGAGGTCAATGAAGCTACTCAAAACGTGCTTTATCAATGGGGACAAGATAGTTCCACCGTGGATTTCCTTATCAATGTATTGAAGAAAATGAAGAGGGATGACTGCGTGCAAGTTCTTAAGCCGTGGGATAATTGATGAAGCAGAAGGAACTGTACGTGAAAGCGAGGAGAAAAGGCGTTTCTCTCAGGTAGTCGCCCGAAGGTGGAGCTCTCTACTATCGAGATGGATTAAGCAGAAAACTTGAGTTGGACAATGTTAAATGGACGCAGAGTCTTGGATCGTGAATGAAAGGTTTTTAAGTCGTTTGTTTTGTTCGTGTTGTAATTAAGGTAGGTGTGGTTGTTCCTTTTTTTTCCATGAGCGGTTTCCGATGGTGTAAAAGATGTCTGTGCGCGAGAAGAAGTCACAAAGCGAAACTTTAACACGAGCGCCTCCCCGCCGACGCGGGTGGTAAAATCTTTTAAGGCCGATTTACGCCGTACGACTTTGTCGCGTGCAACAAGCCCACGACAGGCCTACGAAACGAATTATTTCGTCTAAATCAAACCTGCAACTCGCTTACGACTGTCGCATACGTCTCAAAAATGTCGTAGGATTTTAAAACATGTTCTGAAAAACATCTTTTAACCGCTGCGACAACCGTAGCCGAAATCGATGAATATGAATTATATTGTGAAAAATTTCTATTGAGTAGGGGCAGGAAAGTGAAGTTTTCTTGCATCATAATCACCGACGAAGTTGCTGCTGTTCGTTAGTTGTCGAATACAGAGCAAAATTAGCTGTCGAATACAAAGCGAAGATAACTCTTTCAGAAGAGGAGGCAGAAATTAATTTCGCTCAGGAGTGAAGAAGAATTCCTTTTCGAAAGCCGGCAAGTTTTTGTGAGAGGGAGAGGAATTTTTTACGCGATTTTGGCTTGTGCACGTGCAAATGGCCCCAGGGGAGTATGCAGTGTTGCAAGCTTGTTGCATGCGTCATAGTTGCACTGTGTAAATCGGCCGTTATAAGTAGCAGTAGAGCACTGGTAACCGGCTTTTATTTCGACCCATTATAAAATTAAGTTCATGTTTTATTGGGATCAAGGCTTTCAGTTTGGCTGAGTTGTTTGAAGGTTTTGGCCTTTTTCTTGTAGGCATCAACCAAAAAGAAAGAAAGTTAAGTGAAAAAAAGTGGGAAATAAAAAACACCAGTGGCAACCGCTGTCACATTTGGTGCCTTAACACTTTAAACCCTAAGAGTGACTAGCATCTAATTTCTCCCCACAATATCACCTACGGATCATGCATTAAGGTCATGAGAATATAGGAAATGATCACCAACTAGAGAAGCTCTTGATTGTTAAGCAGTTTCTCCTTGTCGGCACTTGAAGAAATGTATAGAGAACAGTATGGAGAATATGCATAATGATGTAAGGGTGCAAAGTGTTAACCCTTTCACTCCCCAGATCTCATTAGTAATTCTCCTTACTGTCTGCCATACAAATCTTATGATGTTAGTTTAGAGAATTTGTTTTTGGATCAACTGATAATCCCCTGATTGATATTTCTCTTTCATTTTTATCACTTGTCTGCTTGTTATTGTATTGATATTGTAAGGAGAAATTCCTTCTTGGTCACTTATGGGAGTTGAAGGATTAATTCGGCTGGTTTATCGTCACATCAATTTCAGTCACCACAGCATCTTATTCTCAAAGTTGGGTCAGAAGAGCGCGACATGACGATCACGGTCGCCATGTTGTCCTCCTTCAACTCGTCAACGCGGAGAAGTCTGGTAATGAGTGGAATTGCCTCGTTTCAAACAAAAATGGTTGATTAAGTGTTCTAACGCTTATATTTAGAAAAAAAATTGGTTTCAGTTAAAGCGTTTGATTCCCATGGCACACGACCTTATTGTATGCAAGAAAAGGCTAAAGAGTGAGTGGGGTGGGGTGGGGTGGGGTGGGGTGGGGGAAGACGTGAGGCAGAAATAAGAGAAAAAATGGCGCCTTACGAAGAGATGAGACAATTTTCATTCACATTGAGCAAGATACCTGCTCATCTTTTTCACGGGCCTTAGACCTGCAGATTGCCGGATAAATGTCATGGCAGTGAGAAGACTAGAACATTAATGATGTAGGATAGATATATATAGTATTCAAACTTGTCACAGTTCAGAAATTTTTCTTGCTCAAACTTACGTTTCTCCTCAATGAGGCTGCTCGTCAATTTATTTGTTTACCCATCAGTAAACTTCTTCCTGGACTCTTTTCGTGTGTAAGATGAATGAAGCACAGCAGGTTTTAATAGTGTCGGCACAGTTCTCTGATGTCACTGAGAGACTGATTCTACGACGTAATATTTCCTAATTTGCGTTTTATGGAATATTTCGACGTTCGACGACATCTGTTTCCATAGCATTGGATGTCGGGAAATTGAGCTAAGTTTTGCATATTGCGAATTCGTTTAATTGCGTTGAAGCTGTATAGGGGACGCTGACGTTCTGTCTGGGCGGTGATTTGATTTTGAAATCAAACCATAACAATTTCGTCGTTAGGCTCTCTGTACTCATTTGGTTGAGGTTTTGGGAACGAAAGTGTGACAGTGCCGGTGGGAATTGACAAATGCCTTTATAAGGAGAACCGTATGTTTGTTCAAGAAAAATGCAGTTGTATATAAAATGAATTATAGTTTACACTGTAGTTGGTAATGTAGATATACATACGCTGTATGCATGCGATTCGCCTTCGAAATATCATGTCAATCACTTTAAAACACTTAAGTTCGTGTCTATGCGAAAGGCTCTAAAAGACACGGATCTAAGTAAAACATGCATGTGCGTCTCACTAACCGAGTTCGAGGTTTGTACTTAAGTTACGGATCAAGGTTTTTCTGTTCAGATTTATGGCCCAATGCAAGGAAGATCAAAGTGCGCGTGCCATAAATCCGAGGGAAAAACGAGTTTCTGTAACTTACAGGAAGGACCTGGAAAACGAGGTTTTAGTACGATATTTATCATATCTCTGAGTTCAAACAGAAAGGAAAGATTTCAATTCACACAGACATTTGAATTTAGCGCGCCGTGTAGTAAAAAACGACCTGCCTAAATTGACCAATCATAACGCACGTACGAACAAAGTTATATGATGAAATAATTTATGCCATGCTATGCAATTCGCGATCGCCTATCACAAAATTGAACAGTGTAGGTCAAAAGAGTTTGAGATATAAATGATAGTGAAAACAACGTAG
The DNA here is from genome assembly GCF_964200805.1 of Pocillopora damicornis. Lineage (NCBI taxonomy): Eukaryota > Metazoa > Cnidaria > Anthozoa > Scleractinia > Pocilloporidae > Pocillopora > Pocillopora damicornis. Next base: position 3,340,658 of record NC_142675.1, on the reverse strand, counting down.
AGATCCAGTCGTTAGTTATCGCCTGGGGGGGGGGAGGGAGGGGGTAAATGATCACATGGTTTTCAGAGGGAACAGAGGGGGAATCAGTCGTCGCCGACAGAATATAAAGGGGGGAGAGGACTATAGAAAATCCGCTACCAGTTAACTGCTAACGAGAGAAAGGGGGAGTATGATAAGAATCTTACAGAGCCTTAGGGGGGAGATCAAGTGAATTTTATGGGGACAGAACAAAAATCTCCCCTCCCTTCTCCACGCTCAGGCCATAAATAATGTCTGGTCAATAAGAAAGTTCTATTGAAAGTGGTAAGAATTGAAATTCAAATGAAAATAGGGACTAATTAAGACAAAAAAATGAAACCAGTTTTAAGGTAATGGAAAAGAGAGTGATAGTTATAGATGTAAAGTTCCAAAGGACGTTTATTTTTGTACAGCGAATTCGGAGTGTGATATGTGGTTGCATAAAAAAAAGGACGTATGAATATTTTTTGTGGATCGATGAATCTTTTGTAAAAGAACTTTGTTTAATGTTTGATTCTTGACTGAGAGAGAGGTTTTTGAAGAGAGTACCTTTTTATTGATAGGACAGTGATTTGCAATTTCAAGTAAATAAAAGTCAGACAAAATGACACCAAGTATTCTGATTGTTATGACAAGGGAACACAACTTTATCACTCAACCCTCCCGCGCTCTGACTGCACAATGTCTGTCGCTCGTTTGCGTTTTCATGTCATGTTGGGTGTCTAGGTAAAAATGTATCTTTAACTGTAACAATTCTATAGGGAGGGCAGAGCTTGGGGACGTGGGGGGGGGGGGGGTGAGGACGAGGGGCTAAACACAAAAGTCTGCTTTAGTAAAGGTACGTACCAAAAATAAAGAAGAAATGAAAAGAAAACGAAGCCTGTCAATCGAAGCGATCAGTCAAATAGCGACAAGCCCGAACAAGCCAGTGACTCAAAAGCAAATTTAATTTGATTTGGTTTTATCAGATGAACTATTTAATATAACTTGGCCACCGCAAAGAGTTTATAAGCTAACATTTGGAATGTTAGCCCCCGAGTACTAACGCTCAAAATGTCTTCTTTAGAAACTTTTACAGTGGCCAATTCACATTTTCAATTCCGTTAACAAAACCAAATCATCTTGTTATATCCCCCAACGACGCAGCGCCATAGTCTCTTTGGAAACTTGCCCCCGCTCCTCGAGTCATTCGCGGGATGATAGCATATATACCCCTTTCTGTAAACTTGACTTCCACTCAAGGGTGTATTAGGGGTTTGGCACATGCGTGTGTGTGTGGAGGGGAAGGGGGAGGGGGGAGGGGGATGTTGGAAGGAGAATGTGTACCTCCCTTTGTAAACTTCACTTCCCTCAAGGTTACATGAAGGGTTTGATGACGGTGGGAGAGAGGTAGGGAGAATTTTGAACCCCTCTTTCTAAAACTGACCTCCCCTCCTGGGTGCATGATGAGGAAGAGGGAGGGGGACGTAAGAAGTGTGCGGAAAATTGATAGTTTTAGGGTAGGACTCCTCCTCTTGCCCTTTTTGATCAATTCATGATCTTTTGTTTTATTATACATGGATAGTTTTTCAGACATGCACAACTTAAGCTTGGTGTCTCTTCTCTTCTTAAAGTGCCTATGAAAAGGATTTTTTTTTGGCGTATTTATTTAGCTTATCATATATTCAAACCATTTCCTATAGGAGTAAAATTTCAAAAAACTGAAAATCGGTTTTTTTCAGGCCCTAAAGTGCTCCTAGTTTGTCCTTAAAGTGTCCGGTAGACTGGTAACGATTTAGCCGGCGATAACGTAGAAAAGTGTGAACATTCTTCGTCGTCACATACAAATCTCTTAGATCTCTTGCCATTTTGTATCAGTCAGCTTTGAAAAACTCTTGAAATGACGTTTGATAAGTATGTCTATCTACCTTCAGCAAGCTTTTAGAGAGTTGTGATACATCGTACTCAAGTAGTAAAAGAGAAAAGACAGTTGCAAGTAAGGTTCAGAAGAACTGTGTGCATCAAACAAAGATTTAGACCAAGACTAAAAAAAGGAAAAATACTATTTCTCGCTTGCGGTGTTAAGGTCAAGATTAGAACAAAACACTCCCGTTACTAAATTTTAAGTTCTATGGCAAGAATGGGAAGCTGTGTTCTTTTCTGTTGCCCGAACAAATTATTCTTTCGTATTAGGTGCGGCAAAGTTTCGCCTTGCATGGTCAGTGCTCTTGGGTTTCGTTGCTGTTTGGCAAACCAAAAGCTTACTTTTGACGGCAGCATCGAAAGAATCAGATGAATCACGAAGCACGCACGATAATTTTCACCGAAAAGTCATCGATTGGTTTTACTGCAAGTTGCTCCTTTCCTGTAAAGGTAGAGGCTATCGTCGTCGAGCCGTTTAAATGAAAACGAGTGAGTTTATATTCATCAAGAAGACTTTTAATAGAGAAAGACCTCTTTAGTTTGAGTGCAGCATTGCCACGTGACCCATTTCACTCACTGGCAAATAACAGCGGACATCAGTTTTGTAAATGAATATTTCGTATGCACTGACTTTCATACAGCACTCGGATTCGCTAATATCAAATTCAATAGTATTTGTGTTTTACAATTCGTCGCGTTGCAGTGCTGTTATGACGATGACATTGCTATTTTTGCTACTTTTAGTTTCTTGAGGGCATAGGGGAATTGATGGCTCGTGGGATGGATTTTCGGAAACCCAGGTGGGTAGAACATAAGGCCCCTTCGAGCTTGTGTTTATGACAATATCCGCCAGAGGTTTCGCACTGTTCAGGCAACAGGATACCGGTCAGCTCAGGAAAGGGCTTGACTTTTAATACAAATGATGTATTTCTGTTTGTAAAATTCGATGGAAACTACAACTGGTAGGATTATCGAACGATCAGAAAAGCGCAAATGTAATCATGTAGAAAGACAAAGAGTATAAGTACCTTTCAAGCGCGTGAAATAAGCAACATTGAGAAGCTCACCATTCTTCGCTTGCGTAATGTCAGCCGAAGAGATATATAATCGTGTCCGATGTGGAATAGGCCCCTTAATCAGCATTCTTTTCAGCTGAATTCACTGGCAATCTAAGTTCCCCTGATTTGACCAGTGGTATGTGTTCGTGACAGCCGTCTTCGAAGCCGAAACGGAGCATAAGGCAGACGACTTTAAAGAATAAAATCTCCCCTGTGACTACGATGGAAACGCGTCCATTTTGGCCATACAGCTACATCCTTTGGAAAGTGGTGTATGGAAATACCCGGTGTAGATCTATTATTCTTTTATTTAACCTCATTTGGCGCTACGTCCACGAAATCTGTTCGTCGTCTCCTCTTCATTTCTCCTTTCTCCGACAAAGTTTCTGCACAGTTTTCTATGTCACAGCTACGTAACACGATCGTTTTGGCCGCGTGCTAAATGGAGACACTTTTTATTCGCCAGATTGCACTTTTAATGCGCAAAAAAATGGTTAAGGAGAACACACTAAGGTCGATAATTTCAAATTTTGAATACAGTTATTAACCAGAAAACGCAAAACAAAAACAAACAAAAAAAACAAGGCACTTTATATCTCTTCCATTAATTCCTTTTCCTTTCATTTTTATTGTTTAAAGGCTGGGGAACCTGTGGTACTGAGCCAGGTTTTAATTCACTCTTCCCTCATCCTTTTTCTTGCTTTTCCCACTCTTACCTCTCTCTCAGAAATAAACAACCGAGGAGGGGAGGGGGTGGGGAAAGTTTGAACACCTGGGTAACCTGTTGCTATGGTCAATATCTTTTCTCTCTTTTCTCTTTTCTTTCTCATTTTTAACTCGTGCAAAAGAATTTTTATAAAGACTCAGATATGCAAATGAGTCACTCACTCACTAAGATGTAGACACTGGTAATTAGTCGTCCCGAACTCGCTCGAACACGAAACCACATTGGAGTAGTAACCGCACGTGACGTTAGTAAGGCTTTGTTACATATTGAGCATCGTTGCTTTAGATATAACCTTGCATGTGAAAAAAATTTTATCGAGTTCAGGCACAAACCAACTACTGTGAATCGCTTCGCTTGTTTATGATCTGATGTCAAACATGAACCGTGATTAAATTCAATTATCTTATGTAAGCTGAGCATTGGCGACTGAATCGGTCAGAAGCGGACGAAAATAATCCTGTGCTTTTCTGACAAAAGAAAATTTGTGGAATTCACTACCGCATATGTTTATTTTCAATCAGACAAAAGTATTGCGATCGCCTAAAATGCCTTCTGAGGTAATTTGTTCCGAGGCAGCAAACTTAAAGAGTTTTGTTATCAGATGCACGCGAGAGTCAACTCTTTAACTCCCATGAGTAACCAAGACAGAATTTCTCCTTACAATATCAATACAATATCAACCAGATAAGTGATGAGAATAAAGAGAAATATCAATCTGGGGATAATTATTTGATTCAATACTAAATTCTCTGAACTAACATCATAAGAATTGTATGGTTGACAGTAGGAGAATTACAAATTTGATCTGGGAGTTAGAGGATTAAGGCTGTAAACAAAGACTGTTGCGCTGCAATTCAACCATTTCTTGAGCAGCTGAGGTAGAACGTGACATATGAATGGAAAATAGCAAAATTTGGCTTGTGCAGGCGAAGAAGGACTTGGATTGCAGCATCTAAATTTGACAAATTTTGCGAAGAGAAATTCGATAAACGCAGGATACTATTTTGTGCTGTTTTTGAAGACTACATGTGCGTTTTTTTCTCAGCGGAGTTGAATGGTTACCATTCTGGATCTAATTCTGGATCTCTCTGTGACTTTCCGTAAGCTTGGCTTTTGGGATAGGAGCAACCTTGCATTGCCACAATAAATTTAATTACAGGTTCACAGCCATGTTTCATCTCTAGATGAAGAACTCTTTGCACGAGTTGGCCATAGGTATTCTCTGATTTCAGTTAGCAAGACAAGTCGCTCTTTCACCCAGTTTTTCTGTGTAAGCAGATAAAACCCAACTCCCAAAACATCCAAATCGCATCGACCATGGGTCAGTTTACAAGATATATCAAACGAAAAAAGGGAATTGAAGCAAGGAAGCAGAAGGCTGAGGAACATCGTAATCAAACGGACTTTCTGGAAGAACGCAAAAAAAGTATACACATCAATAAAAAATAGAGGAGGAAAACTGAAATTCTATTGAAAGTACCTTTATTTATCTCAGTTACGTCTTAAGAAATACATAAATGGTTCAAGTAAACTTACCCTTACAAAATTAAAAAATATCTTGTGACAACTTTCCCAAAAAAAGTTCACTTCGGAAAATAAATTGTTCTTCACAGCCTACAACATAGTATCGTGTGGTCATCATAAAGAGTCTTACCATACAACATGGCTACAACTCTATTAATTAACTCTTTGCACCCTAAGAATTATCAACTTCCAATTTCTCACAGGACTTAAAAGTGTCAGCACATTATCACACTAAAGTAAGTTTATGAGAATCAAGTAACTGATCACCAAAGAATAATTACTCTAACTTTTAACCAATTATGACAGTCCCTCTCAAGAAAAACCTATCAAGAAAAGCGGATCAGCTTAGGTTACAGCAGACTTTGTTAAACGATTAACAATGACCGTATATGGCTACTTTGGAACAATGGCGGAAACAACTTTAAAATACACGCGGGATTTTTCAAAATTTCCGATTCTCATACGTGCGGCAGATTTATGTTTCTGGTAGATTTTTTAGGATGCAAATCTACATCTACATTTACATCTGATTTTCAACTACAGCAAAATCCGAGGCGGTCCAATGTTTGCAAATTATCCTCGTGTGGATAATCTGGTGGTTTACACGCACGCGCGTTACAGCTGAAGCATAGTTTCTTTTAACAGCTTTATCCATTAAAAGTGACAAGGTAAAAGCTGTATAGATAAGATTGTAATAAAGTGTAACGGTCTCTAGACTAAACGTACACGCTTTTATAAAAGCTCTTACAAAAGTAAATAATCTTGGCAAACAGATGCTACATACGGTCTTATATTAATACTAATATCAACAAATAGAAGCTACTGTACATTTACCCTGTTCAAGGTCAGAGTCATTAATCCCTGCTTATTCCTGACGTAAACGCTTCTTAAAGTTGGTCATAAAGCAAGGTAGCCATGTTCTAGGAGGGTTCAATACATTCTAAATATTTTCAGATGTGGATGACACTTCCGCGCAACAACCAGAGCAGCAGTACCATCGTTACCAATTTTATTACCACTCAATTCCAACCGTGTCAGCGATTTGTTATATTCCAAACGCTCAACCAGAGCAGCAGCACCAACATCACCAATTTTATTAGAGTTCAAATTCAACGTTGTCAGCGATGTATTATGTTTCAAACACTCACCCAGAGCAGTAGCACCAACATCACCAATTTTATTACTGCACAAAATCAACGTTGTCAGCGATGTATTATGTTTCAAACACTCACCCAGAGCAGCAGTACCATCGTTACCAATTTCATTACCACTCAATTCCAACCGTGTCAGCGATTTGTTACATTTCAAACACTCACCCAGATCAGTAGCACCAACATTACCAATTTTATTAGAGTTCAATTCCAACGTTGTCAGCGATGTATTATGTTTCAAACACTGACCCAGAGCAGCAGCACCATCATCACCAATTTCATCACTATTCAATACCAACTCTGTCAGCGATGTATTATATTTCAAACACTCAGCCAGAGCTGTAACCCCGTCTATCGAAGAGTTACACAATGAAATCGTTTTCACAGTTGTATTTGTTTTAAGAAAGTTGCTTAAAAAGACAGCAAAAGTTTTTTCTACTTTTCTCTCTGAAATACGAAAACTTTCAATTTGAAGAGAAGCGCCATTAGCGGAACCAAATATTTCATCAACATTTTTTTTCTCCTTTTTGCATTCAATAATAAACTGTCTTATAAAAGACAGGCTTCGCTCTTCTGTCAGGTTTAACCCTGTTGCTATACTTTTCAGAAGGTTTACCGCTGTTTCCTCGCATCGTGCTGCAAGCATACCAAATGTAAACAGAAGTACTTCTCTCAGCTCATCGCGATATTTTCTGTCAGCAGCTATGCTATTCGTGTTGATTTCTTTCTTGATAAGCTGACAACTGAGATGGAATGCTGCGAAGAATTCTTGAAAAGTCTTGTGAAGAAAGCCACAACGTCTAGTTGGTCTTAGTCTGCTGCCTCCAGGCTGAACTGACAAAAATCCGAATCCAGGTAAATCGCTTGCTTTGTGTTCTCCAAGCTCCTTCTCGTCAAAATCCAAGTTGTCCTCAAGTAAACCTTTCAAAGCTATCGAACCAAGGTGTCTCAATTCGCTTTCGTAAAGTTTAACAAGGTCTTCACCGTTTTCTGGTAGTTGCTGCTTTGTTCTGTACCTTCTTAGTACACACTCCACTATTTCCATGTACAGCTTGGTTCTGCTTTCAGGAAATACACCGTTCAAATCTTCATAGACCAGGCAAAGAAGCGCAGTGTTGAGAGGATTCGTCAAAATTGCATATAACCTGTAATCAACACGTAGGTGCGCAATTAGCTGCTCGGCCAATTTTGATTTGTCTCTGAAGAACTTTCTGATGAAGGAGTTTACATCTTCTTCAGTAAACCCCTCAATTTCTAGCAGCGTGTTGCAGTATATTCGAACTTTAACTCCCGCTTCGTGTCGTGCCGTAGCAATCACGCGACAGTTTGGCATGCGCGGCACTCGGCCTTGAATAATTTCTGAAAACATAGGTAGCTTCTTCTCAGAAACTTCATCCAATCCATCGAGTACCAGAAGAACATTAGATTGATTGTGGAGAATGAAGTCGAAGAATCTCTCACGTTGGTCTTCACCAACTTCTCGAGGCAGAAGTTGATCTTCAATAGCCTCCCAAAGGCCAGACTCAAAATCACGACATTTGATCAAAAGCACTAATGCGAAGTTTGTGAAGCAATTTTCGCTTGCGTGTTTTCCTGAGGCCCAGTCGAAAACAACTTTCTTACAGTAAGTTGTCTTTCCCATACCAGGCTTCCCTTCAATTAATACTACTCTTGGTTCTTCACATTCTTCGTGCTTGTTGAAGATTTCAGACATCGTGACAACTCGGTCTGTTGCTGTTCCTCTCGTTTTCTTTCTGTAGATGACTTTAAGTCGGGTGTAGATGTCGTCAAAGGAGAAGTGAAAATCTTCACACCAGGGAAACGGTGCTAGCCAACCTGCCCGATTTTTGTAGAGTTGACGAATATTATCAATAATTCCAGTTGGGTCAAATCCATCTGAAAAAGAATCGGCTATTAGTTTTTGAGGCATTCTTAGCGTTACGCCACATAACGCCATGACTCTCGGAAAATTAAGCAATTACTAGATGATGTTGAGCACGATATCGTGAATTATCAACATCTAGGTCTGAGTTATCTGCTGAAGCCGATGGCTGTGGCACATAACACTGACGTGAAGTTTGATAATTCATGATATCATGCAAAAAGGGAATTCAATGATTGTTTTAATATACATTTTAAAAAATTCAAAATAAAACACTTCTCTCTGAGTGTAGAAAATTTTGAGAAAACTACACGTACACGTGCATCCTTTGTTGCTTCTTTTTATCAAGCTCTAGGCTGTTTCAACTGTCCTTTCAACTTTTCTACTTTTACCAGGGGGTTATTAGGTATTAGGAGTAAGTTGTGACTTCTTGAAATTTCTATTTCTTGCTGAAAAGGGGTCGATGGAACATTGACAAGTGCCAGTCGTTGCTTTTTTTAACGTCATTTGGTCTCTCAGTAATGAATTTGACCATGTGAACCAAACAGTACCAATAAGTCTCTCTCCTTAATAGATTGTTTAGAATTATAAAGTGTAATATACTAACAAACACCACCCCTTCCTCCTCTCCCCTATAAATTTTTGTGGGTTGTCTTCTAAATTCTCATGCCAAATCCCTTTCTTTCGTTTAGTCATTGCAATTATTATATCGCTGACTAACACTTCTGCATCAGTGTTTTGGCTATGGTAATTTACTAGAGTTAAACTATGAAATAAACTATTTACTTACTTTGCGGTAACTCGTCAATCTCTACGTCTTCAGGGTCTCCAACCAACTCTTGCAAATAGTTTCTCCTGTTACGACACAAGTGCAGGACTTCCAATATACTGACCACCATAAAAAAGACATCAACTGAGATAAAAGCTATATTTAAGTTTGATTTCTCCTTGTGATGAAGATCATTACATTGCAATGTTATTTTTGTCTGGTTGAGTGGACTTGGTGTGGTTTGAATGTTGATCTGCAAGATCTGATTAACATCACACTTAAAAACAGAAGGTAAAAAAATTTTCTGGTAACTGCAGACCAGCCCTAACATAGTACCCAGGAACAATATTCGAAAGAACACATGGAAGAAGTACGCGCAAAGAAATGTCTTTGTGTTTCTGTATGGTAGTCTTTTTCGAAGGGTCACAGCTCCATAAATTGCAAAGCCGATCCAGCATGCACACAAAACACCGAGTGTTATGGCAACAACATTCCGAAGTATTAACCCATGAGGCTTGGTAACAGTGGAAATGTAGTTGTTATAGCAACGTTGTCTGATAAAATCACTGGGTTTGGGATCACAGTTGAAGTTAAGTCTATCACTGTTATGATAGCTTTGTAGAGTAGCAAGAATGGAACCCAGTGATGCAGCAAACAAAATACATTGAACTCCTCCAAGAGCAGTTTGAAACTTGATAACTAGTATATAGCTATCAAACATCATTCCTTAAGGTATCAGTACCTAACAAGAAGCATAAGAAAACATGAATATGAAAGCGATCTTCGCAGTCATGAACACTACTTGAGCAATAGTGAAAATAAGACCTGAAAACAATTCAGGGCTACACGGGATGGAAATAAGACCTGAATTTTTTTTCAGGCCTTATTGTCATTACTAACCACGAACTTAAGCCACTTGCCTTTTAAAACACACATTTCTTAACCTATTCTATTTTGCGAAACAAGACGAAACAAAATGAAAAGAAACTAAGCGAGTCATATAACAAAACTAAAGGAATAATGCTGTCTATTATTCAAAAGGTAAAGGTTGGAGGAAATGTTAAACATGATGAGAAGGATTTTGATACATTGCCAAAAGTAAGTAATTTAAGAAGTGTTACCATTCTGCGAGATCGACTATTTTCACCCTGCGGTGACAATGTGACCTTTTCATGTCACAAAAATGAATTTAAACATTATATGTTAGCATATCACCAAACTTATCGCATGAGACGAGAATGGCTTCATCTTTCCCGCTCAGTGAAATAGTCTATTTCGCAAAATAATAATTGTCCTAAAATTACTATTTTGGGAAATTAATTTTGTATGGATAGTGAAATGGGAGGTGACCAAGATCTTTGGGAATACAGTATATTATAATATTATTTCATAATACAATATTATAATATAATGTTTAAATGTATTTTTGTGACTCAAAAAGGAAGACATTGTTATTAAAAGGTGAAAATAGTTCATTCCATAAAATTGTATCTCTCCTAAAATTAATCTTTGGCAAAATATATTTTAATATGGTTCAAGAAATAAGAGAAGGCCAAAATCTTTGGTAATAAACTAATTTGTAATGTTTTTGTGACATAAAAAAAAGAGGTCGTCACATTGTAACCCCAGGGAGAAAACAGTCGATTTCGCAAAATGGTACAGTATCGCTCACATATACGTTAACCGAAAAACGCGAATCAAACGCGCCAAAAATCGCATGTTATTGCGCATAAGAAAATCTTGCGCGTCAAAAAATCGCACGTGCGCGCACGACATGAAATATCGGCCTCATTAGTAAGTAGGAGGTAGTCTTTTTGTTTTTCTATTGTTGGCGGTTTATTGTTTTAAAGAATAGGCCACCATGTAGTAGCACTAAAATACTACACGGCTACCAACGACAAGAAAACTTGTTCGTTGCAATCGCCGTTCGAACCGACCCTCCCAATATGCTGTTACCAACGGGACTTCGTAATCGGAATATGTAAATGATTTATCATTTTCCTACGGAATTCATTTATCAAAATAGTCATTTCTCACTTCGTAGATAGATACATCCGTCGCAACGGCTTGGGAATTTCTTCAGAATAAATTTAGTCTCAGTGTATTGTAATTCGGTAGAATCAGCTAAGGTGCCCCTTTGTAATAGGTTGTCGCGTTCTGAATGCAAACCCACGTCCGAATACTCATTTCATAGCTTTTGTCATCGGTGAACATGCTGTTCTCGAAAACTGGTTCACTCATCTTGCCATTTATTCAAAAACTGATAAGTTCTACTCGTTTATTTTAATGGTGTTGTGTTACAGTATGATTACCTGTCACGACTACGTATTGCTCTGACTCGTATGCAAATTTTAAGGAGAAACCGTATCTGCTTTTTGTTTCGATATTTGTCAAATCATTGATCGATGTTCACCAAATTGCTCGAAAAACGGGAACGTAAAATTTTACAGCAGGATACATGTAGTTCAAGTTTCTTTAAGACTCGCCTGCGCGTGCAATGTAGGCAAAACATCAATATCATGGGTTGATGATAGATTTTAGATTTATTTCCTTCTGATCCTCATTGAAGGTGTCGAGGTAGGTTCGAAGTTTCGAAGAAATCATCAACTGCGATGCAAACACCAAATTGTTTACATTCCGTGACGTAAATATCTTAGGGAGCGCCGATTGCAATGAATAAATTGAGAAGCATATTGGTGAGTTTTTGTTTCGTTACTTGCTCAATGAAACATGTGTTTCGATGCCTTAAGTAAGTGACATTTTCCTTCCCAGCTGATTCATCAACAACTCAAATCAAGCAAATCTACTGCTCGCTATTCAATAAATTCGCGAAGCGACGCGACATGCGTGAATGTAACATGATAGTTTTTTTCATTATATAAATTTTCCGTTGTCTACTCGCCGCTCTTTCAAACCTAAAAGTTCCCTGTTTCACTCAACAATGTAATACAAAGGAAACTTGTAGCACTGAATAACAAAGGCACATGAGTCGCGCATTTATTTCGACCGTGCGCGCATATGAGTGTATGAAATTTTTCTGCGCAGTTAACGTATACGTGAGCGGTACTGAAACTCTTCTTGAATTACTAATTTGCGAAATGAATGAAAATCCTTCTTATCAATTGACGATTACTCCAAAATTCTTGTGAAAGTTGTCTTTACCTCATTCGAGATACATCTGCATCATTCCTTTAGTTATGTTATATCTCGCCTAGTTTCTTTTCGTTTCGCTAAGTAGTATAAGCCAATTTATTTCATAGTTAATAGCCGAGTAAATCCAGCCAAATGTGGCAAGTCGATAACGAATAAGTGAATCAGCACAAAAGGTACCGAATGTAGTAAAACCAAGCGTAACTATGGGCTCCAATTCACAAAATACGAGCATATCTTCAAAAAACATGCTGAAGGTGCTGACAAAAACACATTTAAATCATTTGTCTTTTAAAACACAAATTTCATGATTAGTAACAGAGCGAATCCAACCAAATTCGACAAAATAAAAACAAATAGGTGAATAAGCACAAAAAAAAACTATCGAATATGGTGATATCAAGAGGAACTATGAGTTCCATTTCGCAAAATACGAGCAACTCTTCAACAAACATGCGACAGGTGCTGACCGAAGCACATTTACACCATTTGTCTTTAAAAACACAAATTTCATTGCTAGTAGCCGAGCGAACCAGCCAAATTCGACAAAATGATAACAAATAAGTGAATCAGCATGAAAAACTACCGAATAGAGTGATATCAAGAGTAACACGAGCTCCAATTCGAAGAATACGAGCATCTCTTCAACAAACATATGAAAGGTGCTGGCCGAAGCACTCATCCAAGAATATTTAAACCATATGTCTTTTACAACACATATTTCATAGCTAGTAGTTCAGCGAATCCAACCACATTCGGCAAAATAATAACAAATAGGTGAATCAGCATAAAAAACCATTGAATGTGGTAATATCAAGAGGAACTATGAGCTCCAATTCGCAAAATACGCTTACCTGTTCAGCAAACATGCGAAAGGTGCTGACCGAAGCACATCTAAACCACGTCTTTTAAAACACAAATTTGCTAGCAGCCGAGCGAATCCAGCCAAATTCGACAAAATAATACCGACGAAGCGAATCAGTATCAAAAACTACCGAATATAGTGACATCAAGAGTAACTATGAGCTCCGATTCGAAAAATACAAGTACCTTCTCAACAAACATGTGAAAAGTGATGGCCGGAGCACTAATTCAAGAATATTTAAACGATTTGTCTTTTAAAACACATATTTCATAGATAGTAGCTGAACGAACCCATCTAAATTCGACAAATTGATAAAGAATAGGTGAATCAACATCAAAAGCTATTGAATATAGTGATATCAATGGTAAATATGAGCTCCAATCCCAAAAATACTAGAATCTCTTCAACAAACAAGCGAAAAGCGCTGACTGAAGCACTACGCCACAGGGGTTTAAGACAAGTCCCTTCCTTGTAATCACATGAATCAAGTTGAAAAGTATGTATATGGTAAACAAATGACTTTACCTTAGCGACAACCGTCCGCTTACAAACGTCAAACAAGGTTTTCGAAATAGACATCAAACACTCCCTGCCCCCTGAGCCATGTTGGAGACTTCTGTAGCAATAGTTTTCGGGTGCGGTTTAAAGGGAGAACCAAAAGGACCTCATTAAATATTCAAAACACTGACGTCAGACGACGTTTCCGAAGAGTGTTGAGAAATTATTTAATGCGGCGGCCGAAATTTATGTTTATTTGAGATATTTTTGGTAATACATATAACGGCGTAATATGTGACTAACACAGTCTATATACTGTAACATTTTACGCCACTAACTCAGTCGGTAGATTAATTATAATGAATTGATATATAGTTGAAATATGTTACTGGCGTAAAATCTTACATATATAAATATCACCGACTGGAATAAAATTACGTCGTTATTTACTGGCGTAAAATCTTACATATATAAATATCACCGACAGGGAGAAATTACGCCGTTAGTTACTGGCGTAAAATCTTCCATATAAAGAATACCGACTGGAAGAAAATTACGTCGTTAGTTACTGGCGTAAAATCTAACATATATAAAAAAAATCCGACTGGAAGAAATTACGTCGTTAGTTATTGGCGTAAAATCTCCCATATAAAGACTACCGACTGGAAGAAATTACGCCGTTAGTTACTGGCGTAGAATCTCCCATATAAAAGAATACCGACTGGAAGAAATTACGCCGTTAGTTACTAGCGTAAAATCTCCCATATAAAGAATACCGACTGGAAGAAATTACGCCGTTAGTTACTGGCGTAAAGTCTTCCATATAAAGAATACCGACTGAACGAAATTACGCCGTTAGTTATTGGCGTAAAATCTTCCATTTAAAGAATACCGACGGGAAGAAATTATACCGTTAGTTACTGGCGTAAAATCTTCCATATAAAGAATACCGACTGGAAAAAATTACGCCTTTAGTTACTGTCGTAAAATCTTCTGTATAAGACTACCGACTGGACGGAATTACGCCGTTAGTTATTGGCGTAAAATCTTCCATTTAAAGAATAGCGACTGGAAGAAATTACGTCGTTAGTTACTGGCTTAAAATCTTCCATATAAAGAATACCGACTGGAAGAAATTACCCAGTAGTTACTGGTGTAAAATCTTCCATATAACGGAATACCGACTGGATGAAATTAGACCGTTAGTTACTGGCGTAAAATCTTCCATATAAAGAATACCGACTGGAAAAAATTACGCCTTTCTTTACTGTCGTAAAATCTTCTTCAAGTCAGTGTTATTTATAGATGTAACTTTTATATATGTAATTTTTTACGCCATGTTTATATATGTAATTTCTTCCAGTCGGTGATATATATATATATATATATATATATATATATATATAATTTGCACAATGGAGAATGTGCTTCCGTTTTCAACGCTTTATTCAAGACCCAACATATTCAACAACATTCATACATATATATATATATATATATATATATATGTGTGTGTGTGTGTGTGTGTATGCGCATGCTCACTAGTTTTTCTAGTTTGAGCACTCTGACATGGCTTAGATGAGTGTGAGATCACTTAGGGTGGCTATATGGCCTTACCTCCATCCTAGCATCAGCACTGCACTGATGAGACCCAGAAGGCCCAAACAGTATTGTCTGCAGTTAGCATATATATATACATACATACATACATACATACATACATAGTCACACATTACGCCGTTATCTAACCGGATATTTTTTATATTACTTAGTTCAATGGACGTATAGTTTTGTACTGTGTAAGCTTTTGAACCGCTTTCGATTGTATGAAGCGTTTGACACATATCTGGTTCGCTGCCGATATGAAGGGTCCCTTAGCCCGAAAAGCAGGCGTAATTTTGGCGAGCGAGTGCTCACTAATTTCATAACGAACATTATGGCCGCCATCTTTGATTTTAATGGCAGCTGAAGGTTGGGGAGAGAAATAAATTTGTACCAAGGGGCGGTCGATGGTAAAAAATAAGGAGAGGGATAGGGTTAGCGGAGTGAAGATTTTTCCCCCTTTCCCGTCCCCGACTCCTACCGTCAGATAAACGATCGCGAGCTTTTAAAGTTAGGGTCCCTCTGATTCATTCCTTGGCCTATTTAGGGCATCTCGTGGACGATAATAAATGACATTTGACGAGATTCGCAAGAGAAATTTAACAGCGTCGCTTCCGATAGGTTACGAATTGCATTGTAACGACCAAGCAGTTTCGGCTTTAAAAAAAAAGCAGGAAAAATTAGAGCGGGAATATTAAACATCTCGTGTGTGAGGTTTCCATCGTCTTGTCTGGAACTGATTCGCCGGCCGGTCAGGAATTAAAAAAATTGCACCCATAGACGAAACTTGGCTACGTTGACGACGTGGATAGGTCATACCAAGTTCTACGTGAATTCGAAACAATAACAACGACAAGATTTTGTTCATTCTATTCCAAATATTTTGGAAAACGTCACGATCAAGGTATTGGAAAAGATCAAGTTGAAATCCAACACTTCCTCTACATAAGTGTCACTTTGCATTGAACCGCCCAAAGAGCTCTCACGCATTGAGCGAGACTCAACCAAACGCATTTGATCTTACGCTCTCACGCTGAAACTAGGTTTCTAAATTAAACTGTTGATTTTGAGATAGCAAACTGCTGCTTAAGTTAGATACAGGAAGGTGATACCTTTGGCATCACAAGCGACGGATATGCGTTCAAAAATATCACTTTTTTGCAGAAAACCAGCTTGGGGAATTTTCACACAACTTGCCTGATTGAAATATGCCCTTGATGTGTTCTAATTTTAAACAAACAGGTAGTAGGAAGTCCTAAAAAAACACAAAGTTTTCTTTTCATTCGTGCGCGCAAATGATGCGAGTAATCAATCGTGTACAATCTATTCGGGGGAGATTTGTAGAATGCGAGAGACAGTGAACCCCATCGAAGGGGTTTACATAAAAAAATTGTGGGCCTTTAATACCAGGCAATGAGATCACAGGTTGATTAGGAGGAATACGGCCTGGGAGAAAAAAAAACTGATATCGCGCAACTCCCTTGTTGTCATTTATAGCTGTGACGAAGGTTACATCGAATACGAGAACACGTAAAGAACACTTATTTGCCGAAGAAAGAATTTATCACATAAACTACGGTGTTTTACAAGGATTTCCAGCCCTGAGAAAAGCAGTAACAACAAACGTGAAAAAATACAATATTTTTTGACGTGTGTTTGATATCGCCAATCAACTGCTGAACGTCACTCGCCTTTACTCGGTCAGGTTGATAAATGAACGGCAAAGCCTTCATCACTCTCTATCCAAGATCGTTTGTTGGAATGTTTTCGGATTATTGCTGAAAAACACTAGAATAACCTTATCGCTTACAGATATTGACGTTCGAACGTTCCTAGAAGGGGAAGAAGAAAAACCGAAAGTTACGTATTCAGTGGCTTTGGTGTTGGCATTTCTCGCGGCTAAAAACGAAAATCGACAACTGGAAGATTTGCCACAAGCCGATTTTTGCTGCGTACCCTGAAGATTTCTTCTGTCGGTAAGGACCGATTGTCGGAATACATTATATCATTACATCTTCTTTTTGTTCTGAAGCCACGCTCCCAGAAAAAAATTAGTTGGGACACTTATCACTGGGGGGGGGGGGGGGGGGGAGTCGGAGGATTTTAGTTGTGTCGCGATAAAATGACCCGATTCCCTTATAAGGCTCTGTAGTATTCTTATGATCCCTCTCTTCCTTCACAGGCACTAAATGATAACTGTTTTCTTATGTTTTACCAGAAACTCAACTTCTGTCTGTAATTTCATCTGGAGTTCGTTGTTCAAGTGAATTAACAAGTTTAAAAGCGCTAATGGGACCAATGGGACGTTTGTGGTTTTTAAAACTTTTGTCTTTACTGCAAATCATCCTAAGTCTTTTCTTTGTTGTGACATATATTTCTACTTAAATTTCAGAGAGGTGAAGCAAGGCTGGGGAAAAGTTAACAGAACCAACGCCTCTACAAGAGCGATACTGTTTTAAGACATCAAATCTGCGGAAGAGTATAGTAAGATTTTCATCCAATCAAAAACGTCGGATAATAGAACAAAAGTCCATCAAGCATTGCGGGAACTGTTTTTGATCACAACAATAGAACTTATGGAGCTCTGTTTCTTATTATGAAGCCTGGTATTTATCAGCTGTCAATTTATCTAGATTATATTCTTTAGCCGCAAACGCTAATAACTCGTATCCAACTGAACAACTTCGAGAAACACGCTGTCATAACACATTGTTGAACACGGTAACTGAAAACAACAAAATTATAAACACACAAATGAGCATAAAATAAATTACAGCGTCCGAAGTGAAAAGTACTGAAAAACGACGAAGTGAAATAAACGAGGAAACTTACAAGACGAATGTGACCAAAAACCCAAAAGATGAAGCCCGAAGCAACTAGACGATATGTTCTGCAAACTAAGAAATACAAATAACGACATAAGTTACACGCGAACAGAATATATACGATATGCAAATAAATATAACAAGTACAGACTGGTAACTGACAAAGGAAATAAATGAAGACGAAAAACTGAACACCTAACACGAAACTATGAAACAAAAAATACATTCTTGCGCCTACATAGTCTATGCGATGGATTCAAGGACCCTCCACGTGACTGGTTCATTAAAAGGGACGCTCAAGGGAAATATTAGAAGGAAGCTCTTCTAGGCCCTGCTTGATAAAGCCCCTTCAGGGCAGAAGACTTTTCCAGAGAGACGTAACAACAGCAGGGATGAATCTGTCATTAGCCGTTAAGTAATTTGAGAGCCGTTGCCGGGAACGTTTTGTAAAAGTAAATGTGTCGCTTAGGGCGTTTTGCGACTGATTGTCGTTAAACCAAAACTGAGGTAGTCACAACGACCCACCGGATGAAGCAAAAATTTCAGGAGCAGCCAATGAGAGCTCAATGCAAAAACACGTACACAGCTTCAAGACCGGGAAAACGCGAGTTACCGATTTACGATTGGTTCGAGTCTTAAATAAATTTCTCAGAAAGGGCGCGAGTTCTCTAGACCAATCACAAAGCGAAGATCAAAGGCTCTTGGAGCTACTCATGGTATGTCTTGATTGGTAGGAACTTTAACCCATGATCTCCTTCCAATAGCGCATGCGTACTACAAAATGACTGGTAAGGTTTAGCTTTAGAAGCATTAGGTTAGCTGAAGCACTAAAAATAAGCCATTTGCGTTGTAACACCAGACACAATGTGAAGTTTAAAGACAAAATTTATTTAAAAATTTAGATAAATTGACGGCCAAATAGTAAAAAAAATATCATTACCAAAGAATGATGGGCAAATTAATGCTGAAATTCAATTCGTGCCCAAAAAGGTAAAAGCATTCAACTGCGCATCAAAATTCCGACTAAAATTCACTCTGCGAAATCAGGAGCGAAATAACTAATATAGGTAATTGCGAGACAAAAAGAAAGGTGAAACCCAGTCTTTGAAATCTTGAAACACTGTAAATCAGCGGCTAAATATGTGTAAAACATAGTTAAATGACAGCCAAACAGACGAGCGGTTTTCGAATTGAAGACGATAACTAAAATCCCTTCCGCCGCGCTTAAAATATTTCCACATCTATCGATCGATGGGACCGTCGCTATTGTCAAATTTAAGAGTTTGAAGCCCTTTTATTTCTCGTTAGGTATTCTTTCAACGATGGAGAGAAAAGAAGGAAAAAGCACCTTGATCGTTTTAGCGTATGGAAGCCAATTCGAATTATGTTGATCACTCCATGTACTCAGGGAGAAGTTTACGCCTCCCCTCCTCCCCCGAATATCTGAACAGAAGACACTAGCGAGAATTTGGGAACAGAACCAAACCTAATAGGGCAGTTGGGGGAGGGGGGGAGCGCGTTTCATCCACGCTCAATGCAACATTTAATATAAATTAATTGTCTAAAAGAGTGGAGTAAATTTTCCTTCTACACCAAAATCTCACGGTATGACTATGTCATACCGTGAGGTAAAAAGTAAAACCAAGAAAACCTCGACTTACTTTGACACTTACTTGAAAATTGAGCTATGAAGCTAACGTATGGCCACAGTTGGTCTTGGCTATAACTGTGGTAGGAAGAAATGTGTTAAAGAACTTGAGGAAAAGGGAGACACAGCCTTAATATCTCTAAATACGTGTTACTTGGCCTAATTTCCTGATCAAACCTTTCACTTATAAATCTCCTTACAGATTGGAATACGTCTCTTAGCTTTGGGGCTGAGAATTTATAAAGTTAACTAAGCCGAGTGCGTGCAATTTGGTCCGAAATCATACGCACGATTTAAAAAACGACTGTGTGTGCAGTGTAAGTGTGATTTGAAATCACAAGAATGATTTCAGAACAAAATTGTACCACACTACGTTTAATCACCCCTTTTTTACATCCATTTTGAAACTGCAAAATTCAATAGCTCAAATACAGGATTTTTTTAGTCTGTACAAATATCTTGTTGATCTAGTGCCGAGCTGGCTTATAAAAAGTCTCAAAAGTTGTTTTCATTTTACCGCAATTTGATCGGTTACTTTAATTTAAACAAGCTTGAAAATCTGCTTGATTGGTTTGCTTTCGTAAAGATAATTCATTGGCTGAGAAAAAAATGCGATCGAGAGAAAAAGAATGGTGCGATTCTTGAATAAATCGCACCGTTGAGACTCAATCAGATTGTAAGGATCACCAGTGATTTCAAAGGGGGTTTAGTAAGGTGTTCAATCAGACAATATCTGACGGGTGATTTTTTACTTTCTTCTCATTACGTTTCTGCTTGGAAATCTACTGATACTGTAAGGAGAGAATCATTATTGGTCACTCCTGAGAGTGTAGTAGAGCATCTTTCAACAACCTCAAGTGCAACTGAAATTTTAATGAATCGTATATTGTAATAATTGAACATTGTAGGTCAAAAGAGTTTGAGATATCAATGATAATAAACACAAATGAGGAAAATTCGGCTTAAAATTTGCAAAACAACGTAGATGTCAACAATATTTTAAAATGGAACCAATCATTAGATATCCCCGGGTAGGGAGGGAGGGGTGGAAGATTATTGGGGGGGTGGGGGGAATCGCCGACAGAGTGCAAAGGGGGGGAGGGGAGGGGACTATAGAAAATCGACTTCCAGTTAACTGCCAATGAGAGGAGGGGGTTATGGTAAGAATCTTACAGAGCCTTAGGGGGGAGATCAGGTGAATTTTATGATGACAGAACAAAAATTCCCCGCTCCCTGCCTAGGCGACAAATAATGTCCGGTTTATAAGAATGTTCTATTGAAAGTGGTAAGAATTGAAATTAAAATGAAAATAGGGACTAATTTAGACAAAAAAATGAAACAAGTTTTAACGTAATGGAAAAGAGAGTCATAATTATAGCTGTTAATTTCCGATGGGTGTTTATTTTTGATCAGCGAATTCGGTTTTTCATATGAGGTTGCATAAAAAAAGGCCTATGTACGGTGGCCCATCGAGGACATGCTATCCACTTTTAAATTCCATTTTATAGCGCACTAAATGAGATTTATCACGCAATTAAATCGAAATATCGCACTATAAATGAAAATTGTCGCGCGATAAATGGGAAACTTGTGGGGTCGCACGTGATCGGCTGTCACGCACGTTATTTCCGTAGATGACAAAGCAGCTGCCACTGTTGAAGATGTATGTTTTGAGGTCAATGGTCCGTTTTATTTTCGTGAAAAAATCATTGATCAGTACTTTGCAGTACATCTACGACATATAGCTCTGTGAATCTTTGCGAAATTTTACGAGACACTTTCAGAGATGGCTGTGTCTGAGAACAAGTGGGGATCACTGATCTAATCTTTCTGTTTACATTGCAGGTTTGTAAATTTCTAAATGTCACCTCTGCATCGCCAACCCCGTTAAGAGAGAACCCTTTAACTGTTTAAGCCATTGTCGTCTCATCCACGGACACAACGTGCGTGACAGCCGATCACATGCGACCTAACAAGTTTCCCGTTTCTCACGCGATAAAATTGAATTTAAAAAGTGGATAGCATGTCCTCTATGGGCCACCGTAGGTGTGATATTTTTGGTGGGTCGATGAATCTTTGCTAAAAGAGCTTTGTATAATGTTTGATTCTTGACAAAGAGAAAGGCTTTTGAAGAGAGTATCTTTTTTTGATATATCAGTGATTTGAAATTTTCAGTGAGTAAAAGTTCGACAAAATGACACCAAGTATTTTGATTGTTATGACAAGGGAACACAACTTTTTTCACTCAACTCTCCCGCGCTCTGACTGCACAATGTCTGTCTTTTGTTGCGTTTTTATCTCGTGTTGGGTGTCTAGGTAAAAATATATGTTCAACTCTAACAATTCCAAGGGGAAAGCGGAGACTGGGGACGTAGCGGGGGGAGGGGAGGAGGGGAGCAGGAGGAGGGGGGAGGGGAGGAGGGGAGCAGGAGGAGGGGGGAGGGGAGGAGGGGAGGAGGAGGAGGGGGGCTAGACAAAAGTATGCTTCGGCAGAGGTGCGTATCAAGAATATAAGAGAAAGGAAAAGAAAACGAAGCCTGCCAATCAAAGCGATCGGTCAAATCGCCACAAGCTCGAACGTGCAAGTGACTTGAAAGTAAACTCCATTTAATTTGGTTTTATCAGCTGAAGTTACGCAATAAAACTTGGCCACCATAAAGAGTTTCTAAAGCTGGCATTTGGAATGTCAGCCCTCGAGTGCTAACGCTCGAAATGTCATCTTTAGAAACTCTTTACGGTGGCCAATTTGCGTTTTCAATTTAGTTAATAAAACCAAAATATCTTGTTATATTCCCCACCGACGCAGCGCTAGCACCACAGTTTCTTTAGAAACTTGCCCCTGCTCCAAATTCAACCCCCTCGAATCATGCGCGGGATGATAGCATATATACCCCTTTATGTAAACTTGACTTCCACTCAAGGGTGTATCAGGGGTTTGGCGCATGCGTGTGTGTGTGGAGGAGGGGAAGGGGGAGGGTATGTCGGAAGGAGAATGTGCACCTCCCTTTGTAAACTTCACTTCCCTTAAGGGTACATGAAGGGTTTTGAAGACGGTGGGAGAGGGGTAGGGAGAATTTTGAACCCCTCTTTCTAAAATTGACCTCCCCTCCTGGGTGCATTATGGGGAAGAGGGGGAGGGGGACATACGGAGTGTGCCGAATTGCTGCTCTTTTTGATTAATTCACGATCTTTTTTTTTTATTATACATGGATAGCTTTTCAAACATGCACAATTTAAGCGTAGTGTTTTCTTCTCTTCATAATGTACCTATAACAGGGACTTCCTTTTTGCATATCTATTTAGCTTATCATATATTCAAACCAATTCCGATAGAAGATAATTTCAAAAAAATGAAACTCGGTTTTTTCGGGCCCTAAAGTGCTCTTAGTTTGTCCGTAGACTGGTAACGAGTTAGCCGGCGATAACGTAAATAAGTGTGAAAACTCTCAGTTGTCAATTACAAATCTCTCACATCTCTGGTAATTTTGTATCAGTCAGCTTTGAAAAACTCTAGAAATCATGTTCGTTAAGTATGTCTATCTACCTTCAGCAAGCTCTTAAAGAGTTGTAACATATCGTACTCAAGTAGTAAAGAAGAAATGGCAGTTGCAAGTACGGTTCAGCCCTTCAAACAAGAACCGCGTGCTTCAAACAAAGATTTCGACTAACACTGAAAAAGGGACAAAGACGATTTCTTGCTTGCGGTGTTTAGGTCAAGATTAGAACAAAAAAACTCCCGTTACCAAATTTTAAGTTCTATGGTAAGAATGGGAAGCTGTATTCTTTTCTATTGCCCTAACAATTTATTCTTTCGTACTAGGTGCGGAAAACGTTCGCCTTGCATGGTCAGTGTTCTTGGGTTTCGTTGTTGTAGAGTAATTCCCTTGGTAAACCAGAAGCTTACTTTTGACGTCAGCATCGAAAGAACCAGCTGAATCACGAAGCACGCGCGATAATTCTCATCGGAAAGTCATCCATCAGTTTTATTGCAAGTTGCTCCTTTCCTCAGACATTGTAAAGGCGGAGGCGATCGTCGTCGTGCCGTTTAAACGAAAAACGAGTGAGTTTATATTCATCAATAAGACTTTTAATAGAGAAAGACCTCTTTAGTTTGAGTGCAGCATTTCCACGTGACCCATTTCACTCACTGGCAAATAACCGCGGACATCAGTATTGTAAATGAATATTTCGTATGCATTGACTTTCACAGCACTCGGATTTGCTACTATCAAATTCAATAGTATTTGTGTTTCACAATTCGTCGCGTTGCAGTGCTGTTGTCACGATGACATTGCTATTTTTGCTACTTTTAGTTTCTTGAGGTCATAGGGGAATTGATGGCTTGTGGGATGGATTTTCGGAAACCCAGGTTGGCAGAGTACAAGGACCCTTCGATCTTGTGTTTATGCCAGTATCCGCCAGAGGTTTCGCACTGTCCAGGCAGCAGGATACCGCTCAGCTCAGGAGAGGGCTTGACTTTTAATAAAAATGATGTATTTCTGTTTGTAAAATTCGATGGAAACTATAACTGGTAGGATTATCAAACGATCAGAAAAGCGCAAATGTAATCATGTGGAAAGACAAAGAGTATAAGTATCTCTCAAGCGCGTGAAATAAGCAACATTGAGAAGCTCACCATTTTTCGCTTGCGTAATGTCAGCCGAAAAGAATGTGGTATAATCGTGTCCGATGTGGAATAGGCCCCTTAATCAGCATTCTTTTCAGCTGAATTCACTGGCGATCTAAGTTCCCCTTATTTGTCCAGTGGCATGTGTTCGTGATAGCCGTCTTCGAAGCCGAAACGGAGCGTAAGGCCGACAACTTTAAATAATAAAATCTCCTCTATGACTAGGATGGAAACGCGTCCATTTTGGCCATACAGCAACATCCTTTGGAAAGTGGCGTATGGAAATACCCGGTGTAGATCTATTATTCTTTTATCTTACCTCATTTGGCGCTACCTCCACGAAATCTGTTCGTCGTCTCCTCTTCATTTCTCCTTTCTCCGACGAAGTTTCTGCACAGTTTTCTATGTCACAGCTACGTAACATGATCGTTTTGGCCGCGCGCTAAATGGGGACACTTTTTGGCCTCCAAATTGTACTTTTAATGCGCAAAGAAATGGTCAAGGAGAACTCACAAGGCGCTGAGGTCGATAATATCAAATTTTGAATACAGTTATTAACCAGCAAAAAAAACATAGGCACATTATATCTCTTCCATCAATTCTTTTTCTTCTCGTTTTATATTGTTTAAAGGCTGGTGAACCTGTGGTACAGAGCCGGGTTTTTTAATTCACTTTTCCCTCATCCTTTTTTCTTGCTTTTCCCACTCCTACCTCTCTCTCAGAAATAAACAACCGAGGAGGGGAGGGGGTGGGGAAAGTTTGAATACCTGGGTAACCTGTTGCTATGGTCAATATCTTCTCTCTCTTTTCTCTTTCTTTTCTCATTTTTAACTCGTGCAAAAGAGTTTTTATGAAGACTCAGATATGCAAATGAGTCACTCACTCACTAAGATGTAGACACTGGTAATTAGTCGTCCCGAACTCGCTCGAGCACGAAACCACATTGGAGTAGTAACCGCACGTGACGTTAGTAAGGCTTTGTTACCTATTAAGCATCATTGCTTTAGATATAATCTTGCAAGTGAAAAAATTTTATCAAGTTCAGGCACAAACCCACTACTGTGAATCGCTTCGCTTGTTTATGATCTGATGTCAAACATGAACCGTGATTAAATTCAATTATCTTATGAAAACTGAGCATTGGCGACTGAATCGGTCAGAAGCGGACGAAAATAATCCTATGCTTTTCTGACAAAAGAAAACTTGTGGAATTCACTACCGCATATGTTGATTTTCAATCAGACAAAATATTGCGATCGCCTAAAATGCCTTCTGAGGTAATTCTTTCCGAGGCAGAAAACTTAAAGAGTTTTGTTATCGGATGCACACGGGAGTCAACCCTTTAACTCCCATGGGTAACCAAGACAGAATTTCTCCTTACAATATCAATACAATATCAACCAGATATGTGATGAGAATAAAGAGAAATATCAATTTAGGGATAATTAGTTGATTCAATATTAAATTCTCTGAACTAACATCATAAGAATTCTATGGTTGACAGTAGGAGAATTACAAATTTGATCTGGGAGTTTGAGGATTAAGGCTGTAAACAAAGACTGTTGTGCTGCAATTCAACCATTTCTTGAGCAGCTGAGGCGGAACGGGACATCTGAATGAAAAATAACAAAATTTGCCTTGTGCAGGCGAAGAAAGACTTGGATTGCAGCGTCTAGATTTGACGAATTTGGCGAACAGAAATTCGATAAACGCAGGATACTATTTTGTGCTGTTTCTAAAGACTATACATGCGTTTATTTCTCAGCGGAGTTGATGGTTACCATGGTTACCATGCTCGGCTTTTGAGATAAGAGCAACCTTGCATTGCTACAAGGAATATAATTACAGGTTTACAACCACGTTTCATCGCTAGATGGAGAACTCCATGCACGAGTTGGACATAGGTATTCTCTGATTTCAGTTAGCAAGACAAGCTACTCTTTCACCCAGTTTTTCTGTGTGAGCAGATTAAAACCCACCCCCTAAAACATCCAAATTGCATCGACCATGGGTCAGTTTACAAGAAATATCAAACGAAAAAAGGGAATTGAAGAAAGGAAGCAGCAGGCTAAGGAGCATCGTAATCAAACGGACTTTCTGGATGAACGCAAAAAAAAGTATACGCATCAACAAGAAATAGAGGAGAAAAATTGAAATTCTACTGAAAATACTTTTATTTATATCAGTTACGTCTTAAGAAATACATAAATGGTTCAAGTAAACATACCATTACAAAATTAAAAAATGTCTTGTAACAACTTTTCTAAAAAAAAGTTCACTTCGAAAAATAGATTGTTCTTCACAGCCTACAACAAAGCCTCATGTAGTCATCATAAAGAGTCTTACCATACAACATGGCTACAACTCTATTAATTAACTCTTTGCACCTAAGAATTATCAACTTCTAATTTCTCACAGGACTTAAAAGTGTCAGCACATTATCATACTAAAGTAAGTTTATGAGAATCAAGTAACTGATCACCAAAGAATAAATACTTTAACCTTAAACCAATTATGGCAGTCCCTCTAGAAAATATATATATATGAGCAGAATTTATTACTAAAGACAAAAATATTACATCCGATTTTCAACTACAGCAAAATCCGAGGCAGTCCAATGTTTCCAAATTATCCTCACGCGGATAATCTGGCGGTTTACACGCACGCGCGTTACAGATGAAGCATAGTTTCTTTTAACAGCTTTATCCATTAAACGTGACAAGGTAAAAGTTGTGTGGATAACATTGTAATAAAGTGTATCGGTCTCTTGACTAAACGTACACGCTTTTATAAAAGCTCTTACAAAAGTAAATAATCGTGGCAAACAGATGCTACGTAACTCTTATACTAATACTGATATCGATAAATGGAAGCTACTGTACATTTACCCTGTTCAAGGTCAGAGTCATTAATCGCTGCTTATTCCTGACTTAAACGCTTCTTAAAGTTGGTCATAAGGCAAGGTAGCCATGTCCTAGAAGGGTTCAATTTATTGCAAGTATTGTCACATGAGGGTGACACTCCTACGTAACACCCAGAGCAGCAGCACTATCATCACCAATTTCATTATAACTCAAATCCAACGTTGTCAGCAATATGTTATATTTCAAACACTCACCCAGAGCAGCAACACTATCATTACCAATTTTATTATAACTCAAATCCAACGTTGTCAGCGATTTGTTATATTTCAAACACTCACCCAGAGCAGCAGCACCATCATCACCAATTTTATAATGATTCAAATTCAACGTTGTCAGCGATTTGTTATATTTCAAACACTCACCCAGAGCAGCAGCACCATCATCACCAATTTCATTATCACTCAAATCCAACGTTGTCAGCGATTTGTTATATTTCAAACACTCACCCAGAGCAGCAGCACCATCATCACCAATTTCATTATCACTCAAATCCAACGTTGTCAGCGATTTGTTATTTTTCAAACACTCACCCAGAGCAGCAGCACCATCATCACCAATTTTATTATCCAACAAACTCAACATTGTCAGCGATGTATTATATTTCAAACACTCACCCAGTGCAGCAGCACCATCATCACCAATTTTATTATACCTCAAATACAACGTTGTCAGCGATTTGTTATATTTCAAACACTCACCCAGAGCAGCAGCACCATCATCACCAATTTCATTATCAATCAAATCCAACTTTGTCAGCGATTTGTTATATTTCAAACACTCACCCAAAGCAGCAGCACCATCATCACCAATTTTATTGCTAAACAAATTCAGCGTTGTCAGCGATTTGTTATATTTCAAACACTCACCCAGAGCAGCAGCGCCATCATGTTCAATTTCATTATAACTCAAATCCATCGTTGTCAGCGATTTGTTATATCTCAAACACTCACTCAAAGCAGCAGCACCATCATCACCAATTTCATTATTACTCAAATCCAACGTTGTCAGCGATTTGCTATATTTCAAACACTCACCCAGAGCAGCAGCACCATCATCACCAATTTTAGTAAATTTCAAGTCCAACATTGTCAGCGTTTTGTTATTTTTCAAACACTCACCTAGAGCAGTAGCACCATCATCGCCAATTTCATTATAACTCAAATCCAACGTTGTCAGCAATGTATTATATTTCAAACACTCACCCAGAGCAGCAGCAGCACCATCATCACCAATTTCATTAGCACTCAAATTCAACGTTGTTAGCGATTTGTTATATTTCAAACACTCACCCAGAGCAGTAGCACCATCATCACCAATTGTATTATAACTCAAATCCAACGTTGTCAGCGATTTGTTATATTTCAAACACTCACCCAGAGCAGCAACACCATAATCACCAATTTTAGTTAATTCCAAATTCAACGTTGTCAGCGATTTGTTATATTTCAAACACTCACCCAGAGCAGCAGCACCATCATCACCAATTTCATTATCACTCAAATCCAACGTTGTCAGCAATTTGTTATATTTCAAACACTCACCCAGAGCAGCAGCACCATCATCACCAATTTCATAACTCAAATCCAACGTTGTGAGCGATTTGTTATATTTCAAACACTCACCCAGAGCAGCAGCACCATAATCACCATTTTCAGTAAATTTCAAATTCAACGTTGTCAGCGATTTGTTATATTTCAAACACTCTGCCAGAGCGGCAACCCCACCTTGCAAAGATTTCCTCAATGTTAAGTTTGTCACAGTTGTATTTGTTTTCAGAAAGTTGCTTAAAAAGACAGCTAGAGTTTCATCTACCCTTGAAACTTCAACAGTTTCAGTTTGAAGAGAAGCGCCAAGAGTGGTAGCCAATTTTTCATCAACATTTTTGTTCTTCTTTTTGCATTCATTAACACATTCTAATATAAAGTCCACTTCTTTCTCTTCTTCCTGGTTTAACTGTGTTGCTATGCTTTTCAGAAGGTTCACCACTGTTTCCTCGCATCGTGCTGCTAGCATACCAAATGTAAACAGAAGCACTTCTTTAAGTTGATGGCGATATTTTTTGTCAGCAGCTATGCTGTTCGTACTGATTTCTTTCTGGATAAGCTGACAACTGAGATAGAACGCTGCGAAGAATTCTTGGAAAGTCTTGTGGAGAAAGCTATAACGTCTAGTTGGTCTTAGTTTACTGCCTCCAGGCTGAACTGACAGAAATCCAAATCCAGGTAAATCGCTTGCTTTGTGTTTTCCAAGCTCCTTCTCGTCAAAATCCAAGTTGTCTTCAAGTAAATCTTTCAAAGCTATCGAACCAAGGTGTTTCAATTGGCTTTCGTAAAGGTCAACAAGGTCTTCACCGTTTTCTGGTAGTTGCTGCTTTGTTCTGTACCTTCTTAGTACACACTCCACTATTTCCATGTACAGCTTCGTTCTGCTCTCAGGAAATATACCTTTCAAATCTTCATAAACCAGGCAAAGAAGCGCAGTGTTGAGAGGATTCGTCAATATTTCATATAACTTGCGATCAATATACAGGTGTGCGGTAAGCTGCTTGGCCAAGTTTGGTTCGGCCTTGAAGTACTTTCTGATGAAGGATTGTACATCTTCTTCAGTAAATCCCTCAACTTCTAACAGCGTGTTGCAGTATTTTCGAACTTTGACTCCAGCTTCGTGTCGTGCCGTAGCAACCACGCGACAGTTTGGCAATACACGGCCTTGAATAATTTCTGAAAACATAGGTAGCTTCTTCTCGGAAACTTCATCCAATCCATCGAGTACCAGAAGAACATTAGATTGATTGTGGCGAATGAAGTCGAAGAATCTCTCACGTTGGTCTTCACCAACTTCTCGAGGCAGAAGTTGATCTTCAATGGCCTCCCAAAGGCCAGACTCAACATCACGACATTTGATCAAAAGCACTATTACGATGTTTGCGAAGCAATTTCCGGTTGCGTGTTTTCCTGAGGCCCAGTCGAAAACAACTTTTTTACAGTAAGTGGTCTTTCCCATACCAGGCTTCCCTTCAATCAACACTACTCTTGGTTCTTCACATTCTTCGTGCTGGTTGAAGATTTCAGACATCGTGACAACTCGGTCTGTTGGTGTTCCTTTCGTTTTCTTTCTGCAGATGACTTTAAGTCTGGTGTAGATGTCGTCAAAGGAAAAGTGAAAATCTTCACACCAGGGAAACGGTGCCAGCCAACCTTCCCGATTTTTGTAGAGTTGACGAATATTATCAATAATTCCAGTTGGGTCAAATCCATCTGAAAAAGAATTAGTTGTTAGTTTTCTGAGGCATTCTTACCGACACGCTATATGACGCCATGACTCTCGGAAAAATAAGCAATTATACGATGACACTGAGAATGATATCGTGAAATATCACCACTTAGGTCTGAGTTATCTGACGAAGCCGAAGGCTGAAACAGATGTTATTGACACGAAGTTTGATAATTCATAATAACATGAAAAAAAAACCCGGAATCAAACAGATATTTTTTTCATTTTGAAAACAACTGCAAAATAAAACATTTCTCTCTGAGGGTGCAAAATTTTGAGAACACTACACGGTCGAGGGGCTCGGAAACTAGGCAGACTCTGAACTCGACATGATCAATATCCGCTGCATGTAATGGGTTATTAAGTCAATCTCTTATGCTACTGTGTATCAATTAAGTGGCGATCTCTGTAAGAGTGGTCCAAGGCCTTTCACATCAGAGAAAAGTTTTGCCTCAAACTTTACCCATTAAATTATCTTTGGTAGTAAGTAAATAAAACCACGTTGGTTTCTGGAAATACGTTAAAAAAAGTTTTTGAGAGCTCTCAATAGTCAGAGCTGCAAAAAGCAGCCTCCTCGTAACACACCGCATGCAGCAAGAAATCGTTTGTGCTCCTAAATTTTGTGATATATAAGGGGTTTAGAAGGCATTCAATTTTGATGTGTTCATTCAGAGGTTAACCATAATTTATTTAAAAACACTCCTTAGCCGTTTTTTTTTTTAATTAGTTAAAAGTACTCTTCCTTTCTTGGGTGATATTTCTCAAGTTCAGACCAGACCATAGAAAACTGCTGTGGATTTCTTCTGATAAGATGTTCGAAATTATAGAAATGTAAAAACATCTTTCACTTATTCATTTTCTTCGTCTTAGTGACTTCAAACTTTTGGTGATTTTGCTAACGTGACATTAGAATTATGCATAAATCTTAGATTTCAACAATTTTAAAAAGAAAAGATAGCAGGGTAGAGCATTAAGAACACACAAATTGATTTTCTAAACATTTTAAACGGCTAAATTCTGACAAATAATTCTGTATCGTGACGAAAAAGGTGAACACACCGTACCGAATATCATATTGATTAGCGTTCGGTCAACGTGTTAATGAGGAACTTTTTTTAAAAAAAATTGGTTTCTGTTATTTCACATTTGAGTTTAGAGGGTTTAAGCTATTCAAACCTGTATGAGCAAAAGATCACTTCATCGCTGCCTTCTACTTTCTTTCTGAAGACTTCTGATATGCGGCTATTGATTATTACACCTCGTAAAGCTGATTGCTCAAACACTTTGTTTACGACTGTTGAAAGGATCGACTCATGGTTCTCCGTCTTCGTATTTACATTGCTTTGAAATAGTATAGATTAGTAAGCTGAAACGAAAAATTAATCAGGGAAGTTTACGAAAAATCCAGCAAAGCACATACCAATGTATGCGCCCAAGATGGCTGCAACGTGTTACTTTGTTCTCATCATATTAGGTTTTTTTATTTGTTTTCCTACTTTCTTTCGATCATCATTTATCAATTTTTCGGTTTATGAGAGTCCTCTTACTTTATTGCTGAGATGTCATGGTCCTCCTCGCGCAGTTAGATTGGTGGATGGAAGAAACAAACTTAGGCGCTCGATTTGTACTTGGTGCAAACGTGGTCACTTGACGCTTGGTCTGCCTACAAAATTTGACCTTACTATCTTCGTGGACGTTGAATTTAATCCTGGTCCAACATCCCCTCGGATGGTGGGGATACATAAAGAACAAAACGCCTATCTGGGATATGAGTTCTCTGCGTTTTCGACTGCAACGAAATCGATGAATTGGCTTAATCACAATTCACAACACACTTCTCCATTAGTGCCTTTTGTTCGTCGTACTCAGAGCTTCTGCTACAACTGGAATCTCCCATGTATTTTACTTCCTCTGGGCAAAAATTGTCAAAGACAGTTTAGAGGTTGCAGAGCGGGAAAAATAGTTCAAGAAAAGCGGCGGCGCTTGAATTATATTCGAGCTTTGGTCTCACCCCAAGGCTGTCGATTAAATTCTTCACGATTTACATGCACGATGAAGACTCCTGTTGGATCGAATCTTAGAAATTTAATTGAACTTACTCCTAACCCGATTAAAAGCTACACACCAAGGGCTCGCTTCGTGAATTTTTGCTTGCTAAATGCTCGTTCAATTAACAACAAGACTACTATCATCAAGGACTTTGTCGTCGAAAATAATATTGATCTTCTTGGCTTGACAGAAACATGGCTTCAATCAGATGCTGACAATGAATTAATTATTCGTGATTTATGTCCTTCAGGTTATTCATTTCATCATGTTCCTAGACCTGGTTCTACTCGTGGAGGAGGAGTTGGCTTGTTATTTCGATCATCTTTCAACTTAAAGTTGCAGCCGCTCAAGAAGTTTTTGTCCTTTGAATATATGGATTTGTTATTGTCAAGTACAGTCGGTTTAAAACTCAGAGTTATTATTGTTTATCGCCCACCTCCCTCGACCTAGAATGGTTTAACACCCTCATTGTTCCTTGATGAGTTTTCTACGTTCCTGGAGCACTATATCGCTGATCCTGGTGGAATATTATTAGTTGGTGATTTTAATATACATGTTGACACCTGTTCTTCCCAACACTCAACTGAATTTCTTCAATTGTTGGATTCTTTCAATCTTACTCAACATACACATGGCTCAACGCATAAAGATCGACACACCTTAGATCTTGTGATTACAAGATCTGACGATAGTATTGTTTCGAATTTAACAATTGGTTCTCCTTTTGTCATCTCTGATCATGCTGCTGTTCACTTCCAGCTCTCACTTAATAAGCCGCCGCTCGACAAGAAGATTATTTCATTCAGAAAGCTTCGATCTATTGATTTTGATAATTTCTGTGCTGATGTTATGAATTCGAGCCTTCCTGATCTTTTTGCCTCGTCATCGTCATCCTTGGATTATTTGATTGATCAATATAACAGAGTCCTTACTACCATACTTGAGACTCATGCTCCACTGCAAAAAAAGTTAGTTACTTTGCGTCCCGCTGCACCTTGGTATTCTGAGGAGATAAATAATTTAAAGAGATCCCGTAGAAAACTTGAACGACGCTGGCGAATGACAAAACTTCCTTCTGATCGTAAGTTGTTTATTGAGGGATGTGATGCTGTCAACAACTTAATTCGTGATTCCAAGAAGAATTATTTCGCATCATTAATCAATGAGAATCAGTCAAATTATAAACAGCTTTTTAAGATAATTGATAAACTACTACAAAGGAAAACAGATATTCAATATCCCCCCTGCAAATCGCCCACTGATCTTGCTAACAAGTTTATTAAGTACTTCACTACAAAGATAGATAGAATACGGGGTCATATAACGACTGCTGCTTTCCCTCATCGAGATACGGTTGCTGTTGTTGACAACGCCTGTCCATATTCTTTTGATATTTTCAAAATGGTAACAGCGGATGAAGTTCATACATGTATCATGAATCTGGCTGCTAAGTCATGTGCTCTTGATCCTCTTCCTGGTTATGTTACAAGAAATGCACTTAGTGTTCTGTTGCCTTTCATTTCCAAAATCATAAATATCTCATTGGAATCTGGTCAGATGCCTTCGCAACTCAAGGTTGCAATGTTACGCCCGCTCCTTAAGAAATCTTCTTTGGATCATACTCAATTCTGCAATTATCGTCCTGTATCGAATCTTTCATTTATTAGCAAAGCAATTGAAAAATTGGTAGCTAATCAACTTATCTCCTACATTAACGATTATGAGTTAAATGAGACATTCCAGTCGGCGTACAAGAAATATCACAGTGCTGAAACTGCACTTATTCGTGTTCACAATGATATTCTTTCTGCCATTGATAATCGTCGAATCGTAATTTTGCTGTTGTTAGACCTTTCCGCTGCCTTCGATACAGTCGATCATACCATCCTCCTCTCTCGTTTACGTGTACGGTTTGGGATAGCTGGGAAGCCTCTATTATGGTTGCAATCTTATTTATCGAATCGCACGCAATATGTCTCCGTTGATGGTGGTACTTCGACGAAACATGACCTTAAATGTGGAGTGCCACAAGGATCTGTCTTGGGACCCATTTTGTATTTGCTTTATACTTCACCGCTTTCAGATATCGTAAAGAAATTTAACCTGAGCTATCATTTTTATGCTGACGACTCACAGCTTTACTTGTCTTTCCAACCAACCGTACTGGGTGATAGGGATCTAGCGGTTTCTAGCATCGAGAGCTGTGTGGATGAAATCAGTCATTGGATGATGGTTAATCGTCTTAAATTAAATAAAGACAAAACTGAATTATTGGTAATTTCCGCTAAACATCTTCCAAGACCACTCCTTCACGAAATTTCAGTTGCTGGTGAGACTATCCCTTCCGTGCAAAAGGCGAGGAATATCGGCACTATGTTCGACAGCCATTTTTGCTTTAAGGATCATATTACTGACATTTGTAAATCTTCATTTTATCATTTGCGAAATATTAGCTATATCAGGAAATATCTTTCAGCGACCACTACTGAATTGCTGGTTCATATGTTTGTATCTTCGAAGCTGGATTACTGTAATTCCCTTTTGTATGGCCTACCAGCCTACGCTATAAAAAGACTACAACACGTCCAGAATGCCGCGGCGCGCCTCGTCACACTTACAAAAAAGCATGATCACATTACGCCTGTTCTTTTCAATCTTCATTGGCTTCCCGTTAACCAACGTATTATCTTTAAGATTTTACTTATAACCTACAAGGCACTTAACAACCTGGCACCGTCGTACATTTGTGATCTGCTTACATCTTACACCCCATCGCGTCAACTACGCTCATCATTCAAGCACCTTCTGGTTTCTCCATCCTATAACTTGAAAACATATGGCGCAAGATCTTTCTCTGTAGCAGCACCATCATTATGGAATGCTTTGCCAAGTGAAATTGCAAATGCTCAGTCTGTGTCTGTTTTTAAACGTAGATTAAAAACTTTACTCTTTAGAAAAGCCTTTTATAATTAATATTAGCTGTCTTAAGTGTTAATGTTTAAGTTTTTTTTGTAGGCGCCGTTGAACAGTAGGATACTGGCGTGGTATAAATCTTTTATTATTATTATTATTATTATTATTATTTATAATTAATATTAGCTGTCTTAAGTGTTAATTTTCAAGTTTTTTTTCTTGTAGGCGCCTTTGAACAGTAGGATACTGGCGCGGTATAAATCTTTTATTATTATTATTATTATTAAACATGCTTAAAAAAGGCATTTATTTAGACTTCATATTTCAACGAACTTCACAAATCTTACTTGTTTATCTTGTAAGTAAACGATGGCAGATTAATTCCCGAAGCGCTTTCTGAGTTTCCTGATCCCTCTCCTACTGCTTTTAGACTTACACAACAGGAAAAAATCAAAAGGAGGAAGATACAGCTGTTTTGAAACGCCATTTGACGAGGGTAAATCTGCTTTTTGTTCGACACTTTACATATCAAAACAAAGGAAATTTGTTCCTCTTTTTGATTCTGGCGGTACATTTTTAATTTGCGCCTGAGTAAAAGAGTTATCGCCCGAGACCCTTCGCTCGGTCGTGTTTTGATCAAAAACGCTTGTTAATTTCACGCAACCGCTCGGAGAAAAAGTAAAAATGACGAGGGAAAAACGTTACCTTCAAGTAAGGAAATTAGCGAAAAAGAAAGCCACAATATTATAGTTTAATATTTCAGAGGTACATTGAGTGCTTTTTCCGTAGAGAATCCGCACGATGGTAAAACATTCGAAAATTGCACTCGATTTGAGTGGGGTGTTGAAGTGAGCGTGGTCACTACATTTGTGTTAAGACTATTTTTACCCCACGAGTTTGATATGACGCACAATATAATACGAATTATATATCTTTAAATAAAATATGGTCAGTTTAAAAATTCATTCAAAAGGTGATTTTTAGAGCTCTCTTAAAGGAAGCGGGATTCTTACATAATTTAAGGCTTGGATCTAACTTGTTC
Source organism: Pocillopora damicornis (assembly GCF_964200805.1). Lineage (NCBI taxonomy): Eukaryota > Metazoa > Cnidaria > Anthozoa > Scleractinia > Pocilloporidae > Pocillopora > Pocillopora damicornis. The sequence continues at coordinate 3,304,211 of NC_142675.1, read as the reverse complement.
CAGGTTGATACACTTTTATAATGACACGTTTTCTGTCCTGTTGCAGTTTTGAAAAGGGGAATGTTTCGTCGTTGAAAGTTTCTGGTTATACGTCCAGATACGCTGCCTCTTGTTATATACATAGATGTTAAGTATTCCGGGGCTTGATCCGTCATACATTTAAATGTTAAAGTAGCATCTCGGCAATACAATTGTGTTCTTAAAGGGAGCCAACCTAAGGTTCTTAATACAGGAGAGATATGGTTATACTTCTTTACGTTGCAGATAATTCGCGCGGTAAAGTTTTGAACATATAGCAATTTACGAATATTACAGGCTGAGGTAGATGACCATACTGATGAACAGTAATATAGTTTACTGAAAAAAGCGCGTTTATTATGGTTTCAAGCAGTTGTTTATCGAAAACGAATTTAATACAGCTTATTTCAGATAATTTCCACAAGCAAGACGATACAGTACAAATATGGTTATCAAAAGATATCGTGGGATCAGAAATTACTCCAAGGTCTTTGACTGATTGAGCCGGGTGAATGTCTTTTCCTGAGGGGGATAAAAGTCCAGTAATTTCGAAGACATTCCTCGGCTGCCAAAAACCATTAGTTTCGTCCTATCTGGATTAAGCATTAAAAATTGTCGAAAAACCACTGAATTGCGAATCAGTTGTAAGTCGGAATTAACACTTTGAGTGATCCAAGCAGAGTCGTTCACGGTAAAAGACAATAAGAGCTTAGTCATCCACGTAGCAAGCAGTTGAACAATTTTAACAAACATTTGGTAAATCGTTTACATAAATACTAATTATCAAGTGTCATATGATAATTTCTGATTTTAAAACTGATAAGGAAGTTATCAGGGCGAAACGGAGCTATGTGAGAGATCTTTACAAAGTCTGTACGAAAAATCCTAAAAATTTATCAGCCCGCTTCCTTTCCCGGCGTCATGTTAACTATATGCAAGATGTTGGTCAAAAAATCAGCCTGGCAGATGAGATAATTCTCCAACTTGCCTCTTTGGCTCAGTTGGTAAAATTGAAGTATATTCAGTCGCGAAATCCAAAAGTTTGAGGCTTGGATCCTCTACAATGCCAGTGACTGTTATTTATTACCATTCTGTCATAAATAAAGCCATGATACCCACAGGTAAGCGATAATTTTAAAAGTTACAGGAAGAAACCTGTGAAAGGTTCAGGCTTCGATGAAATTCGAACCTGTGCTTCCGATTGAAATGGAAAAAACTGCAACTTCCCATAATTACATTTCTAATCATTTTGCAGATGCAACACTACTTTGTTCGCACATTGTCCAGAAACAAGAGTCCTGGGAAATTCCTCGAAGAAACTTAACGGATCTAATTCGAAATAACCTAAGGGGTGGTACGCTAAGCTTATTTTCTTTGTAGAAACAATGTATGTCTTAAAGAAGACAACGGTAAATCGTTAACACAAGGTCCACAAATAGTCCTGGCCAAATGTTAGAGCAACATATAACAGGAACAAATTAAAACACGTGAAAAGAAGAAACTCAAAATTGCCTTAAAAGCGGCACTGGTAAAGCTGATTTTACCGCCATGATGGAAGGCCTAGGCCTATTTAAGGCTAACTCAGACAAACCTTCTTAATACAGGTAACGGTTTTGAACTTTTAAAGACCAGAAACTGTGATGATTAGATAATCCAGAGAATACACATCCCTTTCAACTGATGGTCTACCTGTTCCGTCTACATGCTTCGGCACATTGCAACTATTCTTGATAGCTGAAGACAACACTCTTACCATAATTGACTATAACAGGGGAGAATCTAGGCTTCACGGTTCTCTAAAGTAACGTTGGTGCATTTTAGTTTGTTGTAAGCAAATCCACATCTACGAATATGAATATCGTGACTGCCGTGTAACTCTCAGGTATACACTACCAAAGAGGGTATAGAAGAGATTAAAAGTAACACTTAGGTATACACTACACAAGAGGGTATAGAAGAGATTAAAAGTAACCCTCAGGTATACACTACTCATGAGGGTATAGAAGAGATTAAAAGTAACCCTCAGATATACACTACCCAAGAGGGTATGGAAGAGATTTAAAGTAACCCTTAGATGTACACTACCCAAGAGGGTATAGAAGAGATTAAAAGTGACCCTCAAGTATACACTACCCAGGAGGGTATAGAAGAGATTAAAAGTAACCCTCACGTATACACTACCCAAGAGGGTATAGAAAAGATTAAAAGTAACCCTAAGATATACACTACTCAAGAGGGTATAGAAAGGATTAAAAGTAACCCTCAGATATACACTACCCAAGAGGGTTTGGAAGAGATTAAACGTAACCCTTAGATATACACTTCCCAGGAGGGTATAGAAGAGATTAAAAGTAACCCTCAGGTATACACTACCCAAGAGGGTATAGAAAAGATTAAAAGTAACCCTTAGATATACACTACCCAGGAGGGTATAGAAGAGATTAAAAGTAACCCTCAGGTATACACTACCCAATAGGGTATAGAAGAGATTAAAAGTAACCCTTATACCCTTAGGGTATAGGAGATATTAAAAATTAACCCTCAGATAGGAAATGAAAAAATTGAATTCACGCTAATAAATATCAGGAGGCTGTTCTTTGTCGGACTCTTTCTTTTGACTGAAAGTTGAGGCATCCACCGTTAACTTAAATAATCATTATCCTTTACTAGTACGCGAATGTCGTTGTTAAGCTCGGCCATTCTTGACTGACATCTCTGCAATTCCCCATGATTATTCGACTAGAGGTATTTCCCGCCTAAAGTGCACGGTCGAGAGCAATTTGATTTAACAGGATTATTGTCGAAAACGTGAAAAGGCTGTACCACGCTTCCCTATAAAGTCATGGTTTATTCACTTGATTTAACGATTCTATTTCAACGCTTTGGTTAACTCCCATTCACAACTCTCGACTTATTCGAAAAAACACGCACTGAATGTTCCGCTGTTAGCAAGTGGAACAATGCCAAATAAGGGGCGATAAAATAAGTACCGCATACATGTTGTTTGTTAAACGAAATCACTTATAAATGTCAATCAAATTAAGAATAATTGACGTATCGTACAGTTTCCAACATTACATCCTCACGAATGCATCTGCAGGAAATTCTCGCTGTATAATTAGTCCGGCACAGAGACCAAATGAACATACAACATGTTTGGTGACGTGGTATTAAACGAACAGCTTTTGTTGGCGCGGCTGAGAACTGCTGGCGGGACAGAACGTATTGCAGTCATCGGGGAATCGACGAAAGATTTCGTTCTTTGCATTTGGCTTAATTCCACATTAGCTTTTCGTTAGCACATATGGTCGAGATTGTATTCCGTAACTCTAGAAAGCTCAGCCGATCAATGGAAGACTTTGGCCTCCATGATAGGATCGCGCCAGGTGATTCCGGTCTAAGATTTGTTGCGTTTTTGTAATTGACATTCGCGCTTAGATGAAGTATTAATTATCAGATGAGCCTTTAAGTTAAAATCAACAGGTTTAAATAACCCCATAGATACCTACCGACTGCAAGCGTTAAAGTAATTCTCTACATTGATGACAGAAATGATAGCGCCTCTATAGAATGCAGGCTGCGAATTCTTTTCGGGGCCAAAGCTCCTCATGAGATACCGTGCTGCTAACAACTGAGCTACGAAGCCACACGTTGGATGTGAGGCAAAATATGAAGGGTTATTCTTTCCTATGGAGGCATCTGATTCAATTTGTGATGAAATAACAATTGCTGTAACTGATTCCTACCCCAATATTTCAAACTATTTTTTTTATTATTCTCCTCAAGCACTGATATTATTAGGGTTTAGTGTAAATATACGTTCGATCGCACATGCTACAATCTGATTGGCTTAGCTACTCACTATTTATTCCGTGACAGATAGAAAGGAATGTAAACAGCACAGGGGATGGCACATTTGTATTAATATTCGATAAAAACACGAGCCTGCCTTTCTTCCCAGTCTTGAATGACTTTTAGATTAAATTAAAATATTGGATTTTTCGCTCTCAGTTTCATGCGTGATAGTTGACTAAACTTCGCCCTCAAAATCCAATTGTTAGTTAGTTAGCGCAGTACGCACCTTGCTGCTTTGTTTCTCTTTGTTGTGCTACCAAATCGTCCAACCTGTAACTCATGTTTCCAAAATCAATTTTGATTTGATCAAGGTAATTTTTGACGCCCCCTAAGGATGAACATTTCAATATTATTAGCGGAATAGAAGCCTCAACTGATACCCACTCCATTTAAAATAGATCGCGTATGAAAAACAATAAACTTTTAAAAAATAACTTAATGTCATTGCTAATGAGCGAGAGTAATTCCCAGCTCTGTTGTGCAACATGTCAAATGGTTTTGGCAGAGGTTTAAGTAACTATTTCCATAACCGGGTGACGATGGTCTTATAGGCGGCTGTGCCCGGAAAAGAGCTGTAAGGCAAAACCCAAACACGACAGCCTCGCCGGTTACACGAACGGCGATGAGAAGTCTTATGGCAAATCCTTCTAAGGAGCACCTTTTTGCACGCAAAAGACACAAGTCTACTTTCAATGAAAATTAAGCATTATTCATTGCCCATCTTTAGACTTTTCTTTCAAGTTTTTGTCTAAACTGTGTATTGAAAACAAACAGTACCTCTTTACTGTATTGTTCGTAATTTCCGTGCTATCGTTTGCCAAATTGTGTCAGTATATTTGGCTAATTCATTATTTGCAGTGTGAGTCACGTTAGTTCACAAACTTTGAGTCGGTTATTTAAACGAGGTCTAACCCAAACCACGGTTTTACACAATGAGCCTTAGGCATTCCCTAGAAGAGGGTTGATTTAAGTAAATAAATGTCCTTCCGCAGTTAGCTTTAGGCTCTCTTGACACTTTTCACAAAAATGACTTTTCAGACAAAAGGTTCGGCTAAATTGAAGATGGTTTAGGATGTGGTTTTATTAAACAACGGCCAAACTTTGTGTAAATGACCGGGCCTTTATGTTTCGTTTTACGAGGTTATATAGGTTTAAACTGTTTTCACGTTGTTCACTCAAAAAATGCATCATTCTTACGGTGAACACCCTCTTAATATTAACTCTCCCGAAGCTCCACATTTCAATAGATGAATCGCCCTTGAATTCATAGCTGCTGTAGGGACTAACCTTGATGCTGTGTTTCCTCTTGTCGGGCCATCATTAAACTTGACAACTTGTCTTGTATGTTTCCAATTTCACTTCTCATCTGATCAATGTCATTTGTCATTTTTTCTAAATTTCAAAGCACATATTTGTCTGAAATAAGTCCAGGTTTCTTTTTCCCTTTACTTTAAAAGAAATAGCTGAAACAAGTTTTTTATTCGTATTTCATGCGTATATGAAACAACCAACAATGGAAACCAGAAATCCTTCATTCATTCCTTTAAATTTATTTGGGAGTATTAGTACCATTAATACTTCTTTTTTCGTTTTTACTGTTTCTTGCTGTTGTTTTTCTTTCTTTTGGGGGGGAGGGGTTGTGGTACATTTTCATCAAACATTAAAATAATCAAACCGCATACAGCAATATGCACCTCACTGCTCTTTGACAGTTGATAGGTTAGAAAATTTTAAAGCACCTCCCATACTTCTCAATTTTAAAAGGTTAATATTAATTGTAAAAGTCACGTAATAAATTGCATTAAGAATTCACCCTGATCTTGTGCTTCATGTCGTCGTGCCATTAAAGTGTCCAGCTTATCACGTATATTTCCAACTTCAGTTCTCATCCAGTCAAAGTCATTCGTCACTTTATCTGAGGGTAACAACATTTTTACGGTTTCGTAAGTTAGAACTTCCCTTCGAAATTGGGTCTAAATCCTCTTTAAAAGGATTAAATGTCTTCTCAGGTACAACTAACGCCCAAACAAGCGTTAAAAGCTAACAAAAATATGTGTTAAAGATTGATAAATCGCATGCCAAAACATAATTTATTTTTTGGTCAGAGATTAAGCGAGAGAGATGGAGTTTCATCCTAAACTTACCTCGATCCTTTGTTTCCTGTTGTCGAGCCATCATCGTATTCAATTTTTCCACAATATTTCCTACTTCACATCTCAGCTGATTAAGGTCTTTTTTAATGTTCCATGTGCTAGCTGAGTGTGAAAACCACGTTAGTTTTCCTGCAGCAAAGTCTGACTGTTGTTTGTTTGTTTGTTTTTTTACATAACATTTATAAACCCCTCCTCTCCCAAGATCATGATCTCTTTTTTGGTAACTATCTGGATTTTTTTTTTCTTTCTATTTTGTTTCTGTTATCTTTTATCTTTTTTCCACGCTCGTGACGAGACGAAATACATTTCTCTATTTCTTTTACCGAGCTCAAAATATACCTTCTTTCTTATACTATTTAAAAACATGCTGCTATCAACACTGCTGATCCTAATAGCATGCAGGACGCGTGTCATATAATTATAAACTCGGTAAGGGGCCCAGCTCACCATAGAGTCTCTGTGTTGCTTAGTGGTCCAAGAACATATATCAAATCACTCAAATCACTTCGGTGGAGGTCATTAGCCTCTGAATTTTCCTCATTTTAGTTGTTTTACATAAACCATGCTAACTATAGAATACCGGCCATTTCACGTGGCTCATGGAGTGAATTGTTATTCAGCACCACATCACTCAATTTAGCCACACGTTGTTTCTCCCACCACCTTAAGAGGCCTTGTTAAACCAACTGGAATGTAAACTCAAAATAAGAGTAATTTAATTTCCTATTTGTGAACTATTACTGAATAAATCATCTTGATTTATAATCCATACAAAAATATGCAGTGGAACTTAGATCTAAGTCAGACCTATCCTCATAAAAAGAAAAGATTGAAACAGGAAGTAATACCTGCATTAAAATGAGGCCAATCTTGGAATATGACTGGATCATTCAAAATGTTGGCCACGACAGATGCTGCCATCACACAGGCAATTTGTTTCCATTTCTTACTTGAAGACTGCATTTCATCCGCAAAGTCTTTGATGCCCTTTACGACCACCCATTCTGTCTTAAAATCGTGGGCTGCTGCGTAAACTCCTGAAAAAAAAAATACTCATGTCTGTTAACTGTATATTAAGCTTATTTTCTTAGTATCCTTAATATAATTGTCCAATCAAAGTTCACAAAGATTCACACTCTAGCTGTTTGTAAAAATGGACGACGCAAAAAGACGTTAGTTAATTTCGAAATCTGATTTTTTCGATTAGAAAATAATTGTACACTGGGACTGTAAAATTATTCTTCAGGTTTCACCTTGTTCCATGAGCAACTTTCAACATTTCTCAAAAGACAAACTTCTGTCAGATAGAGTTAATCCTTTCACTTTTAAGATCTCATTGGTAATTCTCTTTAACCCTTTATCTCCCGTGAGTGACCAAGTGAGAATTTCTCCTCACTTTATCTATACAATATCATGCAGACAAGTGATGAGAATAAAGAAAAATGTCAATTATGGGATTACTGATCCGATACCAAATTCTCCAAACTAACATAATGAGAATCATTTCACAGACAGTAAGGAGAATTACCAATGAGATCTTGGGAGTTAAAGGGTTGTTATACAATTCCTATGATGTTAGTTAGGAGAGTTTGGTTTTGGATCAACCAATAATCCCCTAATTGACTTTTTTCTTTTCCATTACTTATCTGCTTGGTATCATGTCGTTACTGTACGGAGAAATTCTGTCTTGGTCACTCTTGGGAGTTTAAAGGTTAACAGGGACTGTGATACTATTCCTCAACTCTCAAACTACTCAACAAAATACTTTCTACATTTTTCAGATGACAAATGTAAGACAATTCATGACATCCTGAAGGAGCACACTCAATTTAGCCAGAAGAAGTATTCAGTCACCTTCAACAGCAAAAATCTTCCTACCCCAGCCAAACACAAAATCACTACTATTATGCAATAATGTACAGTATATATATACTTCCTGTATATAATTCCTGCAAAATTTGGCATGCTATATGGTACACACTACTTCTTGGACCAGCAGAGACAATACCAGAGCAGTGTTTTTCAAAACACTTGCTTCAAGTGCAAAAGTTCTTGGCTCATCAATTATTTCAATTATTATGATTCTCACCTCCACCTTCCATTTCAACTGCAATTGCTTCAGGATGTTTCCCAATCATATCTCTGTTTGCCTCTGAGATACTCAGAACCACTCCATCACAGTGCGCTTTGGCATTATATTCATCAGCATTTTGTAAAGGTGCCTTCCAGCCATCAGCCACATGTTTGATTAGGTTACCAATATCTCTGCTGGAGGTAGTTTTGTGTGCAGCTGTTATAAGCTTTGCTGAAACAACCACATCTCCTAACTTGACCTTTTTGCTGTTCAAACCACTGCAGGCACCAACAGAAAAAATAGCCTTGGGTCTCAGTAGCACAATGGCATCTTTTGAAACAGACAAAGAACCCCCAGGAACATCAGGACCTTTGGAGCACCTCATCAATGCGATTTTCATTTTCTTTCCTTGATCATCACCCATGCATCCAAAGTATACATAGCCAGTACTAATGTGGTAACTCTTAAAGGGTTTCTTCAGGTGAGCAAAGCAGCTTAAGAACTCACAGTCTTCCACTGTTAATAAAAGAATATCAACAGGAAGTTCGACAGTTTCCCATGGATTACAGATTGTTGGAAGATCACTCAACTCTGGAAGTTTCACACTGAGCTCCGGTGGGCTGCTATTGCCAGTCTGTGTTGATGTATTTTCCCCTGGCATTATTACTGTCTCTGAAAAAGAAGGTTGTAGTTTTTTTTAAACATTTGTATGTGACAATAAATAGCTTACCCAAATGGAAATCAGAAGATGAGATGAAGGAAAAAGCAAATTATGGATGCAGTTGATGTATCAAGGGAATAAAGATTCACAACTTCAATTACACATATTTGTGACTTTAAAAAAAAAACTGTACAAAATTCAATTTCATCTAATGATCTAGTATGACTTACTGTAAATTATTGACTCTACAAGTTAGTTTAAAACTCTGGTTTTAAAAAAAAATTACACACACCTCTCTCCCATGAATTTTGTTCAGAAATGTCAAAGGAATCCTCCATGTCCCCTCCTTTCCTGGCCTTTTTCACAATCTTGTCCTCATGCAATTTGTCTGTGACAAAGTCATCATCTTTCAACCACTCTCTCAGAAGCTCTCGGTAGTGGTCTTCAAGATCCGCATCCATACAATGGAGTGTAAGATCATCTATGACTTCCTCATAGCAGGTCCCTACAATATGCAGAAAGGTGTCTTTGATGCTGTTCCAGTACAAACTAAAAGTTGGATCATCAACTGAAGCATTAGCAGCATGACTGAAAACTCTGTCCCTGAAAAACTTGATGCGAGTGATGCCAGCTTCTAGAGAGGTGTCTGCTCCTGGAGGAAGGTTATTCCAGCTGGAGGCAGGGAGAGTCAGACCAAAGATATTTGTCAGAAGTAATAGCAGTAGGGAGCTGTCAAAGTTCCCTGAGGAAATTGACGATTTGACAACAGGATACAGTTTCCCCCACTGGAAGGTACTCAGGACTCTCTTCTTTCGCAGTGTTTGTAATTTGGCATGGTTTGTGGGATTAGTCAGAACTGTGTGAAGGTTTTCAGGTGGACATACCCGGTCAAAGATCTCCCTTAACATATGTGATCCAACTTCAACAAGAAGGCGACACAGCTGGGCATAATTGGAGGTCTCTTTGGTAGAAGGATGCAATGGGGTGGCAGAAGCCATGAAATCAAGTCCTCTGTAAAGAAATGCTTGTAAATAATGCATGGAAGGCAACATTACAGAGCACACACAAAAATCATAACTTTATTCTAATTTTGCAACACCAGAATATTGCAGCACTCAAACAACGAGTTAAATATCACGCAACAGATCAATAAAATAAGTTTGATGCATCTTCCATTTTAACCCTTTAACCTCTAAGAGCTATGATTGGCTTCTAATTTCTCCTTACAGTATCATCCTTGAATCAAATGTATGGGTCACAAGAATAAAGGAGATCATCAAAAATTTAAAAAGTTCCTGATTCTCCAGTCACACTTTATCTGTTTTCTCATATTCAATATACAAAATATTCCTTCAACTTGCAGGTAGCTGGTGCTAATCCAGGCGGGGCAATTTTTTTACTTAAGGTTATTATCAACAAAATAGGGTGCCTTCAGGAAAAAATGGTCCAACTCATGTTACTATTAAAGAAACTGTAATAAACAGAGATGCTTACTATATTATGGCTAGTTTAATTAAAGATAAAGTCAAAAGGTACAGGGGAAACTTACATGTGCTCTGTTGCACAACATTTGATATCTGTTTACTTGATGCTAAACACATGATTAGATTAAAACAGAAACCTTAGAAAAATATACATCACAGTAAAGCTTATAAAGTACGGATTATTGAAATAACAAAACTTTTCACAGTTTTTGTTTTGTTAGGTGCACGTAAGCATTTAAATGCAACATTGATGGTGTTTGCTTTACTGAATTACCAGCCTCTGTGTTACCCCAGACCTCGAAACAACCTGGACAGTATCACCCAGCAGATAATGGGCTGACAAAGAGTGTCAGGCAATTTTGATCTTCCCATAATGGTTACTGAAAAAATCTATTGTGAGGTTGGATTTCCCTTGATGTCAAACTCCAGTAAATTACAAGAGAAATATTTCAAATTTCGTTAACGCCTTATGCACTTCTGTGCAATAATATCTGAGGAACATTCAAGCCAATTTTCATGAAAACCCAACAACTCTACATACACTATTAATGTAGAGGTAACTTGGGTAATATCAAATCTCAAGTTTTTGGCCTCCAAAGAAATTAAGAGTTTTCTTGCCTCCTTTTTAAAAGTGTGTGTCAAAGTGGTCATGCTGCCAACCAGTGAAACACAACATGGAACCCCCTGGCAAGCCTCCTGACAAAGAACTCCTTTGAAACTTGCGGGAAAGGTCATTTTGTGAAACAGGATCATGAGTTAAACATAATCCAAAAGTTATCAAGCAAGCTGGTGAAAATGAACAACTTGACTTCAATTTCTTTGGTTCGTGCTCTTTTCCACTTTTTAAGACCACTCTTTTAGGCCATTTGATGAAGACTCTCATTACTCAACATTTTGCAAAATGTGTTAGAGATTTCCAGTGAATGTGCAAAGCAAGATGTGATGAAAAAATTACATGCAAATTGAGATCCTAGACAAAAGCCTGCAGAAACAATTATGACACCTCTGTAAAGGTTTCTTAAAACATTCTTTCTGCTGTATCTCACCTTCTTTTTAAGGTTTTTTCCGCAAATTAAACTTTTTCAATGGTTTAAATTAGTTTCTTTAGCTTATAAGAAAAAAAAATCAAATTGTGAAAAATTTAAGCAGATTTTGACTAAATATGAAAATAATACATGAAAAAAACCGCTAAATATACACAAGAAAATAAAACAGAAAATGAAAGACGTTCATTGTAAAAGAAAAAAATCCCGAGTATCTAAGTGCCCCAAAGATATTCTACAACTGCAAGTTCAATTTGTTTCAATTTTGCCATGTTTAAATTTATAACCATTATGAACATCACGCATTAATTTTCATACAGCTTCATAATATAAGACAGTAATAGGTAGAGTTTTTGCATTTATAAATAAGGGATAGCATGTTCTTTTCTATCAGTAAGGTAAATTAAATGCAATAGTTGCTTTTGAACAACAGCAATTTTGTTTACTATATACTTTTTAGACACATTGCCCTAAGTTGGGAGTCGATAAGTTAAATAAGGTAAAATTAAGGATTTATAGATATTTATGAGGACAGATGATGGAACAATGCATCTTAACTTACATGTAGCAATCATTTGTATGGTCTTTAACTCATTTCAGTGAGAGCACATGCAGTCAATGTGGTTTTTCCAAGAAAGATTTTCATCAATTAAAATACCTATTATAATTATTAATTGATGTAGCTCTTATGTTCTAAACTGACTCTTCTATTTGTTTCACTATCAAATATCCTTCTTTGACAAATTTTCCTTGTCTGTTCCATAGGAAATGTAAAGAGAACAGTGTGTAGAATATGAATACCAATGTCTTAGGGTGCTAAGGGTTAAAAGTCAAATGGGGCACTTAGGGAGAACCCACACAATTCTGTAAAACCCACATCCCTTTGCTACCATCATGACTGAGATTTTCGCCTGCATTTTAACCTTCAAATGGGATGCTGCAGGCATCACCATCCTTAGGGGGGAATGGGGGCATACTTCCCCTGAAAATTGTGAAAAAATATGAATTTTCTATGGCATACTTTAGTTTTAAAGTGAGCATTTCCACTGCTGGAAAAACTCTGAAGCACATTCAAAGTAAACAAGGAGTAAATTATATTTGAAACAATAATAATTTCATAGTTACTTAATGACAGCAGTAGTTTGCTGTGAGAAACAATAGTTTCAGCTTGAGAAAATCATATTAAATTTTTTGCGTGAGTCTCATGATGAATGTGAAAGACTTGAGAGCTTTGAATTAGGCTTTTAAGTGGGGCGGCTAATAAGCAGCAGTTTTCAGTATTTCTGGAGGAGAGGTACAGGCATGTATCAGTTATTCCTTGGGCTCAAAATGAAGGAATGCATAATGTCATTCACAAAAAGCCAGTAGTAAAGTAGAAAGTTGATTTTCAACAACTACTTTGAAAACACATTTCCAATATGGAAGCACAAGAGTCTTTTGATTGATTTTCATCCTACAGGAACTAAAATTTAACTGTTCAATGTTTTGCTAACATTAATTGATGTAAAATTGATTTTCCTTGGCACAGGCATCCACAGTCAGATGGCCCATCAGGCAAAGCTGATGCCCTACAAAAAGTTGATTGTTTTTTTGGGGAATTTCAATCACAGCATGTTTTTCCATCATGAGTTACAAGTGGCAGAGGAGAGAGAGTATATATTGCATTTACCTCCAGAATTTTCCATGTAAATAGAACAAAATACAGGAACACTTGTAAGATTTACAAGAAACAGCTTAATGAGGTATATCATGATTATATCAACAACTTAATTGAAACACCTAGTTCAGATCAGCCTTAAAGAAACTTTGCAGATTTGTTAAAATCTAAAAGACAAGATGACATAAGGATAAATACATTAAAGGAAGATAATACTAATGCATCTGATAATTATGGTAAAGCTAATTAATGTTCTTAATGATTATTTCCATTCTATTCTCACCAATGAAAAGTTCAATTCTTTACTTAATTTAGATCCTAGTCTATCACACCCAAATTTGAATCAAATAATAGTGACATCATTAGGTGTCCAGAAACTTCTTGAATCTCTTACTGTGAATAAAGCTAGTGGGCCACAGAGGTGTGCCAACATATATTCCAAGAGAGCTATCACATGAGTTGGCACCCATCCTGGCTTCATTTTTTCAGATCAGGATCAGTTGCCAAATGACTGGATTAAAGCTAAATGTACTTCCAATTTTGAAAAAGGGGAAAAGATCTTTAGCAAGGAATTATAGACCACTATCTCTTACTTCAGTAACATCTGAAATACTAGAATGTATTACAGTATATGTCATCATATTTGGAAGCACCTGGAAGATCATAATGTGCTTAGTAATTTTCAAAGGGGTTTCTGCAAGCTGAGGAATTGTGAAACCCAACTTATAATGGCAATACATGAAACAGGTTGATACCCTTACATTAGATTTCTCTACAGCTTTTGATAGAGTACTTAATCAGAGGCTGCTATATAAGCTGAGTCATTATGGAATTCAGGGCAGCTTGTTGTCCTGGATCCAAGTGTTTCTTACTAAGAGAACACAGAGGGTAGCCTTGGAGGGTGTTTTATCAAATCAGTGTTTTGTGACATCAGGAGTCTCTTAAGGCACGGTTTTAGGGCCAGTACTGTTGCTGATTTACATTAATAACTTGCCCTTATGTATTTCATGAACAATGAGATTGTTTGCAGATGACTGTTTCCTATATCATAGTATTAATAGTCCAGTTGACTGCCAAAACATACAGAAAGATTTAGATGCGTTAACTAAATGGGAGAAAGATTGGCAAATGTCATTCAACGTTGATAAATGCCACACCATCTGCTTCTCCACTAAAAAATCTAATTTAGATACAACATATGTTCTCAAAAAGCATGTACTAACTAAAGTCCATCACCATTCCTACTTAGGTGTGATACTTTATGAAGACCTTAAATGATCAGTGCATATTGCATATTGCATATAATTATAACATCAAGTGCCAAACAAACTCTTGGTATCATTAGGAGGAACTTTAGAAATGTCTCTGTACATTACGACTCCGGCCCGGATTATTTGTGACTTACTGAAATGGGTGACACCGCTGGATTTTTTACCTCGAAGGCTCGGTTTATTCCTTTGGGCATTGCTTTCGGTGGCTGCCGAAAATGTGTCGAATGATTTCGGTTTTATTCGTTTCGAAAAAGGTGAGATATTTTGGAAGAAGACCAAAGGAACGGCGGAAGGTACTTCAAAAGACTTGCACAATAGTGTAATTAAGCTACCTTGCGCGAACAGACTTGTGATCTTGTATCCTTTTGTTTACATTGTCTTGAGATGAATGAACTCGAGATCGATAAAGTGCAATCATTTGAATGGATTTAGTTTCTATTCACGGTGTATTTTTAGCCTTAATATGTTTTAAGGATTAAAGAGCGTCGCAAAAGATTTAAAAATGGATCTTGGACGAGTTGTTGTAATCACTGCGAAGAGCAAAAGCGAAAATAGTTTATCATTTCGAGCGCCGATCGTTTTGTTTTGATCCGAATGAGTGCACTTGAATTAAACTACTTCTTTATTATGTAAATGTTGCGTGTCATAAATAGTGCTCGTGTTCGCGCGCTGGCGGTTCATTCTTTCACAACTTTCGTCTTGTTCGAATGAACTTGTTGTGATCTGACCGTGTTGCTGTCGATCTCTTAGGAATTTGGACAAAAGCGAAAGTTGTCAGCAAATCGGACAACGCAATTGCAAGCAGATTCCAGGGAGAGTTTATTCCATCTGTTAACAAAAGAAAAATATTTCACCTACATCAAAGAAGTTGCGCTTTTCACGATCTTCGGAAGCATTCCGGCATGCCGGCAAACTCATCGGAATGAATAAGTAATGAGAAAGAACAATAGCCTGAATATATGAATACTTAACAACCTCAATTTTTGAGGTTCACGTTTAATCCGCAATGGAGTTGTCATGAGACTGCAAATCCAAGCTTTATGATAGTGTAGTTAGGCCTAAGATTGAATATGCAAATTCTGCCTGGTATCCATACTTAAAAAAAGATATACATCATCTTGATATGATCCAACATTCAGTAGCTAGGCTTTGTTTCAAAAATTATTCCAAGGAACCAGGAGTAGTAACTGATATGTTCAATAAATTGGAGTGGCCATCTCTCAAAGGAAGACGAATTCTCTCTCAATTATCAATGTTTCATCAGATTGTTTATCAAACTGTTGATATTGACAAAGATTCATATCTTACTCCTTTACCTCGTACTTCAAGGAGTGGTATCTTTAAAACCTTCATAAGACCACATTCAAATTGCAATCAATAAGCATACAGCTTTTTTCTGTGGTCAGTCAACCAATGGAATAGACTTCCAGGCGACATTGTAAATATAGATGATGATAATTTAAAATTTAAGGCTGCTCTGTGTGACCATCTTATCGAAACTGGGAAGTGGTTTCAAAAAATTTCTCTTATCACATATATATATATATATATATATATATATATATATATATTATTATTATTAGTGTTTATTTATTATTTATTTACTACTTTATTGTACTTATATTGATGTGATGCGTTGATCAATACGCTTCATCAATTGATAGAGTAGAAGTAGAAGTAAATTAACCAGATTCGGGAAAAATAATAGATACTCGGTCAAACAATATAAAATAATAAGTTGGTCTCGACACAAATAAACTAATAGTTGGCGAATACGAAGATGTCTCAAACAAACATGCAGAAGGTGCTGACCGAAGCATCACGAGTTTAAACCATTTGTCTTTTAAAACATATTTCTCAGCTTGTAGTCGAGCGAATCCAGCCAGATTCGACAAAATGATAACAAATAAGTGAATCAACATCAAAAACTACCGAATACAGTGATATCAAGAGTAACTATGAGCTCCAATTCGTAAAATACGACCATCTCTTCCGCAAACAAACCGAAGGATCTAACAGAACCACTAATCCATGAGTTGAAGCCATTTGTCTTTTAAAACAAAAACTTAATATCTACTAGCCAAACGAATCCAGCCAAATTCGAAAAAATAATGGCAATTAAGTGAATCATCATCAAAAATTACTAAATAAAGTGACACCAAGGGTAACTATGATCTCCAATTCGAAAAACACGAGCACCTCTTCAACAGGAAGTGCTGACCGAAGCACTAGGCTACGAGGGTTAAGACAAGTCCCTTCCTTGCCATAACATGAATCAAGTTAAAAAGCATGTATATGATAAACAAATGACTTTACCTTGGCGACAATCGTCCGCTTACAAACGTCCAAGAAGTCTTTCGAATTAGAGATCAACCACATACTACCCGCACCTGGGCCATGTTGAAAACTTCTGTAGGAATGATTTCCGGGCTTTTGTCTAATGTGAGAAGAATAACCGAGGAAGACTAGAAGCGAGTTTCCGGGAGATGCACATCTCTCTATGGCGGCAACAGTCAATTTTTCCTGGAAAAACTAGATCAAGGATCACTAGATCACTGGATTGAGGATCGAGGATCGAGGATCGAGGATCGAGGATCGAGGATCGAGGATCGAGGACGAGGATCAGCTCAAAATGAATCAAATAAATTAAATAAATTAATAGGCATGATTGATTGCTTATCTACGTGACTCAGTCATGATCTCCCGTATGCTCAAGCGAAAATAAAAGAAAATAAGTGAAATTGGCACAAATATAACAGATATAATAAATATAATTATACTTAATACGGAAAAAGCCATACCACTTTGTGGTATTTTCCTTTACTGACTATTAGGACAGCTATTGAAGACGGAAAGCTACAGAGCGCGTTCACTTGTGCATATGCTATGTTCACATGAAAATTTTCAAATTATCCCGAGTGTCGGTATGTGACTGCTTATTTAACTTCCGATGCAATTTCAAAACACGAAGCCGTTTTTGGCGACTGCCTGAGTGAACAGCAAATTTTCAGCTGCTTTAAATTCGTTTCTCCAAATTTTTGCTGACCTCATATCCTGAAAGGAAAAGCAGATGAAATGCATCTGCAGAATCACTTGCTTGAAAGAAGACGTTTTAGTCGTTTTTCCAACGGGATTTGACATGAAACATGATTCGGAAAGTGATAAAATTTCATCGTCCCACTGAGTTGTTCTTGTGAGTCCCCTGAAGTATACACAGAATTTGTTGTTCACTTCGGCAAGTCAACAAAGATCTTGATCCAGAAACCCGAGACGGGTGGATAGAGGTGAAGAGGTTAAGCGCAGCTTAAACTTGTCTCCAATGTCTTCTAATAATGTCGTTCAGAATGCGGTTATGGACACTTTCAAAGCAGCGTGTCCGTCTTCGTTTTGATAAATACGATTGTCCTCTATATGGCGTGCAGTTTATCAACAGCACAAACTTGCCCTTGAAAATCGTGTCATCAGAAGCAGGCAGTAACAAGGACAGTTTTTAATTCGGCAAATATCTTTTAGCTTCTAAATCTCTCGAACAAAGTATCTCATTTTTTTCGCTCTCCACTTGCGGATTCACAATCCTTTACAATGACAGAGAGTTACGTTCAGATTAAGAACCAGGAGTCATGTGAGACTAATCAAAATCGCTACAACACAATGTGTGATGATGATCGAAAGGAAATCTTACGGGAGGAAAACGGGGAGCAATACACAGGAGCTGTAGATCTCCGATTTACTCGGATAGAAATGCCGAGTCCTCCCTCAAGATCTAATCACATTGCACGTTCTGCAATAGATAACATTAGCGGAGGTGCACGTTAAGTGATCAGTAATCTTAGTGGATCGTTTGGCTCCCGAGATAATTTTTATGTCTACCCACATTTGTTGGTATACTGCTGCCAGTGTTGTTAGGTTATGAAATTAAATCATAGGAGACAGGGCCAGCAATCACTTCAGTTCACGATCAAAAGCGATATTGCATTTGGCTGATTTATAATTCTATTTTCATAAGGTAGTGACAAGAGGTGGGTGGTCGGAGAGGTAAAGGGGGGTGGGGTGGGAGGAGAATAAAATGACAATGCTATTTCTTTTCATATAAGAAGTATGAATGGCACATCTAACAGAAGAACTTGTCAGGTGGGAGGGGAGGGATGAGAGTAATGGGGAGGGGGTTGGGGGGACGGGAATCAAAAAGAGGTTGTCTTTTTTTTTGTATATAAGAAGTATGAATGGCACCTCTAACAGAAGAACTTGTCAGGTGGGAGGGGAGGCATGAGAGTAGTGGGAAGGGGGTTGGGGAGAGGAGAATCAAACAGAGAATGCTTTTTCTTTTCATATAAGAAGTATGAATGGCACCTCTAACAGAAGAACTTGACAAGTGGGAGGGGAGGTACAATGAGCTATACCCCTGTTTGAATGATAGCACATTAGTATTTCCTAGTATCTAGACGCCAAACCTTAAACCATTTGACGACTTTAAAACTGAGGTGTAATTCAGATCATCCAACTGTAAACCTTATAACAATTCCCTGTTCTTCAGATTTTACGTCGATAGAATGAACTACTTGAGATCGAGGATTGTCGAGGCTGACATTATTTGCGCGCTCAATCGGACACGCATATCATCTGTAGACAGTCTAGACATGCTGTGATACTTTATACGCTTCAAACAGACAACTCTTTTTCTTTATTTACTCAATAATTTAACCTTTACACCCTAATATCAGTATGCATATTCTCCATGCTGTTCTCCATACATTTTTCAAGGTGCTGATAAGGAGAATTTGTTTAACAATCAAGAGTTTCTTTGGTTGATAATCATTTCCTTTATTCTCATGACCTTAATGTTAGATTCAGAGGTGATATTGTAAGGAGAAATTCGATGCTAATCACTCCAAGGGGTAAAAGGGTTAAGATTTTTGTTTTTACTTTTGCGCGCTATGAATGACGGGGAGCAATACATCGGAGTTGCAAATTTCAGTTTTCATTTCTGATCAGTAACCGAGCGACTTAGAGTCACTTTAGATACCTTTTGTCACAAATTAATTCTGCAATCTATGAAAAAAGGGGAAGGCTATTAAGCTCTGTATCATTTCATAGCCGTTTTTAGCACCTTTCACACACCACAAATCCCTGCCCCCCACCCCAGGGGACCGAATATTCATGTTAAGAGAGCGGTGTTGCTCGTTTGCATTATCTAATCATGTCATATTCAGTTTTTTGATAAATTTCGTGCTCATTAGCGTCTCTGTGCAGCATGAAAAATCTGTGCAGCAAAAGAAGGGGTTCCCGTCTTGTCACGAGCTTACGACTGAAAAAAAAGTCCTGAGTCTCCATAAATTAAACCTTAGGCCTACGCTTTCCGTGTTTCGTGGAAGCGCAGAATCTGAAAGAGGAGTTATTCGAAGGAAGTAGGATTTATTAGAGGGGAAGGGATGAAATTGTCTTGTGGTATTTTCACTAAACCTTTATCGTTTATAACTTCTAAAATGCTGTTGTGTAATTACAATGAAGGAAGTTGTGCTCTAAGAAGCAAGTATTTCAGAGACCTGACCTTCCGATTGGCGGATTAGGATATATTTGCGCCTAGTTATTGTTGCCTGAAATAAGTTGCCAGTGTTTCATAAAAATCTTTTTGAGATTCTGGTAAGCAGGGTTGAAAGTCCTAAAGAATGTCAAAATCTTTTTAAATGATTTCGGTTTGTTTGTCAAAGCCGTGTTGCGTGATGAGAATTGTGCATCGGCTAAGACCTTTTCGACAAGGTCCTGAGGGTAGCTTCGTTCTACAAGGCAAGTTAAGGCAAGTCAAGTTCTTCAACCGAGTTTGTTCCCAGTAAGCGTAGTGCCTCTCATTTTACAAAAACCCCTCTTGATACTGAGAAGGTGGCGTGAAGAGAATTGTGTATATTGCAACGTTTCTGTCGGCTCGCATTATGTTTAAAAATCAAGGATTTTGCTATCGGTAAATCTCGGTCCTGTAAAAACCTCAGTATCGAGGAAAACAATTTTTGCTGATGAAATTTCGTGCGTGAATCTAAAACTGGCGTGGAATGAGTTACCAAAATCATTGAAGTTGTTGATTTCGGTTTCGGGAATGGTGCACACACAAAAAATGTCATCAATGCATCTTTTCCAAATAAATGGTTTATGTGGGCTTGTAGCTAGTTTGTAGCTGTTTCTCAATTTGAGCCATGAATATGACTGCAAAAGCTATCGCCATTTTTGTTTCCAGAGCCATTCAAGCGTTTGTCGTTGAAATTCAAAGACTTTCCTTTGAGGATCAGTCTCGTAGAGTTTCCCAAAAATGTTGTTTGGATCGGAGGTTTTTTTAGAACAAAAGTGGCTATTGAGTGCTTAACTGACCAATATCCAGCTATCTTGACCTCACGTTTGGTCATTAAGCAGATATGTACTTACGCTTTATTTCAATCATTGCAGTCTCTCGAGCGCCTTCGTTACCAACCAATGCTGGGAGTTCATTAAGCCCCGTAGAGAAAGTAACATCTAACTCCATAACATATATCATTGGCATCACTGTCGCTGTGTCGCTCCTCGTTCTAATTGCTGTGGCTTTCTACTGTTACTGGAGGAAAAAAATCAGCATGAAGGAAACAAGGCTTATGACCCTCAAGGTAATGTATTTTTTGAGGTCAAATCGTCAAGCTGAGCGAAGTCTCAAAAGGGTTTGTTGTCAGTAAGCATTAAGGCTCTTACGCCAAACAGAACGGCGACAATAACGAGAAAGTTGCGAATCAAACGATTTGATGAAGAGGAAAATAGAAACCCACGTGAGTTTTTATAAAACACTTCGTAGATTTCCTAATTTTCACTTGCTTAACAACAACGTGAAAATGACAAAAGACAAATTTTGCGTAGTTCGCGAACGAGAATCCTGACAGCAAATATTTTGCATGTTTACCTGTTACTCGTTGACACCTACACATATTACGCTTGAAGAGGAGATCAGACGCTATTTAAAACTGTTGGACGTGACGATGTTGACAGAATGCTGATTTGAGTTCTGCTTCCTTATTGACTGAGAAGAGATGCAAGTTTTCTCGACCAAACGCTTTGAGAAACCATGAAGAAACAATGCAATCCCTTAAATATAATATATTAACGTTCACACGGCAACCAGGTGGACAATCGTAACTTCTTCGGTTACATTCATTAAATCTGCAAACCAGAGTAGCGTCAAACTATGTCTGAATGCAATCCCTTGTTTTCACCTCTACGGAATATAAATCTGTATGAATTTTAATCCTGAGCTGCTTCATTGAGCAACAGCAAAAATTGAATTATGCCCCGGCCAAAACTTCACCGATTACGCAAAAGTGACGGTCTCTTGGTGTTTAGTTTAATGAGAAAACACGAGAAACCAAGGTGAAGATTAAAACTCCTTGACTTCGAACGTGTACCGCTGGCCTGCGGAGTGGTGCCAACCTTCGGATTTTCGAAGTGAAAGTCGTTTTTTATTTGAACTCCATTCTAGAGATTGCACCTTGTGTCATTTATTCATTTTTAACGGAAACCAACCTTAACCCTTCCAAGGCAAAGGCTGACCATAGTGTCTCACCCTTCTCCCCCTGAAGTCTGCAAATGACCAAATCTAATCCCATAATTCTATACGCACCTGCGACCTCTCCCCAGACCTCCCGTATCTACCAGAAAAATGGTACTTTTTGCAAGTCTCAGAACATGATAATAATATTTTTGATTTTTCTACCACAGGTAAGACGTTAGTTCGGGACCTTCGCGCTCATGTGTTCATCGAACTTGGAAAGTTTTTAAACCCCAAGTCAAGCAAAAACTGGGTGACACTTGCGGGATACCTCGAGTTTACTACAAATGAGATAAAAAACTTTGAACTTGAGGTCAACGAGGCTACTCAAAACGTGGGGACAAAAAGATAGTTCCACTGTGGATTTCCTTATCAATGTATTGAAGAAAATGAAGAGGGATGACTGCGTGCAAGTTCTTAAGCCGTGGGATAATTGATGAAGCGGAAGGAACCGTACGTGAATGCGAGGAGAAAAAGCGTTTTTCTCAGGTAGTCGCCGGAAGGTGGAGCTCTCAACTATCGAGATGGACTAAGAGGAAAACTCGAGTTGGACAATATTAAATGGACGCAGAGTCTTGGATCGTGAATGAAAGGTTATTAAGTCGTTTGTTTTGTTCGTGTTGTAATTAAGGTAGGTGTTTCTGTTCCTTTTTTTCCACGAGCAGTTTTCGATGGTGATAATGATGATGATGATGGCTGAGCGCGAAAAGAAGTCGCAAAGCGAAACTTTAAAATGAGCGCCTCCCCGCCGACGCGGATGGTAAAATCTTTTAAGGCCGATTTACACCGTACGACTTTGTCGCCTGCAACAAGCCCAAGACAGGCCTACGAAACGAATTATTTCGTCTAAATCAAATCTGCAACTCGCTTATGACTGTCGCATACGTCTCAAAAATGTCCTAGGATTTAAAACATGTTTTAGCCGCTGCGACAACCGTAACCGAAATCGATGAATATGAATTATATTGTGAAAAATTTCTACTGAGTAGGGGGAGGAAAGTAAAGTTTTCTTGCATCATAATGGCGGACGAAGTTGCTGCTGTTTTTTAGTTGTCGAATACAGAGCAAAGTTAGTTGTCGAATACAAAGCGAAGATAATTTTTTCTGAAGAGGAGACAAAAATTAATTTCGCTTAGGAGTGAAGAAGAATTCCTTTTGTGAGAGGGAGAGGAATTTTAGCGATTTTGGCTAATCACGTGCTAATGATCCGAAGGGAGTATGGAGTGTTGCAAGCTTGTTGCATGCGTCATAGTTGCACCGTGTAAATCGGCCGTTATAAGTAGCAGTAGAGCACTGGTCGTGTCGTCAGGTCGTGTTTTATTGGGATCAAGGCTTTCAGTTTGGCTGAGTTGTTTGAAGGTTTTGGCCTTTTTCTTGTAGGCATCAACCAAAAAGAAAGAAAGTTAAGAGAAAAAAAGTGGGAAATAAAAAACACCAGTGGCAACCGCTGTCACATTTGGTGCCTTAACACTTTAAACCCTAAGAGTGACTAGCATCTAATTTCTCCCCACAATATCACCTACGGAACATGCATTAAGGTCATGAGAATATAGGAAATGATCACCAACTAGAGAAGCTCTTGATTGTTAAACAGTTTCTCCTTGTCGGCACTTGAAGAAATGTATAGAGAACAGTATGGAGAATATGCATAATGATGTAAGGGTGCAAAGGGTTAACCCTTTCACTCCCCAGATCTCATTAGTAATTCTCCTTTCTGTCTGCCATACGCATCTTATGATATTAGTTTGGAGAATTTGTTTTTGGATCAACTGATAATCCCCTGATTGATATTTCTCTTTCATTCTTATCACTTGTCTGCTTGTTATTGTATTGATATTGTAAGGAGAAATTCCTTCTTGATCACCTAGGGGGTTGAAGGACTAATTCGGCTGGTTTATCGTCACATCAATTTCAGTCACCACAGCATCTTATTCTCAAAGTTGGGTCAGAAGAGCGCGACATGACGATCACGGTCGCCATGTTGTCCTCCTTCAACTCGTCAACGCGGAGAAGTCTGGTAATGAGTGGAATTGCCTCGTTTCAAACAAAAATGGTTGGTTAAGTGTTCTAACGCTTATATTTAGAAAAAATTTGGTTTCAGTTAAAGCGTTTGATTCCCATGGCACACGACCTTATTGTATGCAAGAGAAGGCCAAAGAGTGACGTGGGGTGGGGTGGGGTGGGGTTGGGTGGGGAAAGACATGAGGCAGAAATAAGAGAAAAAATGGCGCCTTACGAAGAGATGAGACAATTTTAATTCACATTGAGCAAGATACCTGCTCATCTTTTTCACGGGCCTTAGATCTGCAGATTGCCGGATAAATGTCATGGCAGTGAGAAGACTAGAACAATAATGATGTAGGATAGATATATATAGTATTCAAAGTTGGTAGTTGCTCAATTGGTAGAGCGCTGCACCGGTATCGCAGAGGTCATTGGTTCAAATCCCGTACGGGCCTGAATTTTTTTCAGGTCCTATTTACAACTACTAGTTTCAGTAGTGTTCTTAGCTGCGAGGATCTTCTAATTTCATCTCTCCACCGCAGTGCAAATATGTGAATTTTCATATATCTAAATTCTTCATTCACTTGGATGTTTATTTGTACCCAATTCATTGACCAGCTCCCAGTTGGCTTGTTAGCTCAATTGGTAGAGCGCTGCACCGGTATCGCAGAGGTCATGGGTTCAAATCCCGTACGGGCCTGAATTTTTTTCAGGTCCTATTTACAACTACTAGTTTCAGTAGTGTTCTTAGCTGCGAGGATCTTCTAATTTCATCAGTATTCAAAGTTGTTACAGTTCAGAAATTTTTCTTGCTCAAACTTACGTTTCTCCTCAATGAGGCTGCTCGTCAATTTATTTGTTTACCCATCAGTAAACTTCTTCCTGGACTCTTTTCGTGTGTGAGATGAATGAAGCACAGCAGGTTTTAATAGTGTCGGCACAGTTCTCTGATGTCACTGAGAGACTGATTCTACGACGTAATATTTCCTAATTTGTGTTTTATGGAATATTTCGACGTTCGACGACATTTGTTTTCATAGCATTGGATGTCGGGAAATTGAGCTAAGTTTTGCATATTGCGAATTCGTTTAATTGCGTTGAAGCTGTATAGGAGACGCTGACGTTCTGTCTGGGCGGTGATTTGATTTTGAAATCAAACTATAACAATTTCGTTCTAAGGCTCTCTATACTCATTTGGTTGAGGTTCTGGGAACGAAAGTGTGACAGTGCCGGTAGGAATTGACAAATGCCTTTATAAGGAAAACCGTATGTTTGTTCAAGAAAAATGCAGTTGTATATAAAAAGAATTACAGTTTATACTGTAGTTGGTAATGTAGATATACATACGCTGTATGCATGCGATTCGCCTTTGAAATACCATGTCAGTCACTTTAAAACACTAAAGTTCGTGTCTATGTGAAAGGCTCTAAAAAACACGGATCTAAGTAAAACATGCATGTGCGTCTCACTAACCGAGTTCGAGGTTTGTACTTGAGTTACGGACCAAGTTTTTTCTGTTCAGATTTATGGCCCAATGCAAGGAAGATCAAAGTGCGCGTGCCATAAATCCGAGGGAAAAACGAGTTTCTGTAACTTACAGGAAGGAACTAGAAAACGAGGTTTTAGTACGATATTTATCATATCTCTGGGTTCAAACAGAAAGGAAAGATTTCAATTCACGCAGACATTTGAATTTAGCGGGCCGTGTAGTGAAAAATGGCCTGCCTTCATTGACCAATCATAACGCACGTACGAACAAAGTTATATGATAAAACAATTTATGCCATGCTATGCAATTCGCGATCGTCTATCACAAAATTGAACAGTGTAGGTCAAAAGAGTTTGAGATATAAATGATAGTGAAGACAACGTAGAGATCAAGCAACCAGAACCAGTCATTAGTTATCGCCTGGGGGGGGGGGGGAGGGAGGGGGTAAATGATCACATGGTTTTCAGAGGGAACAGAGGGGGAATCAGTCGTCGCCGACAGAATATAAAGGGGGGAGGGGACTATAGAAAATGTGCTACCAGTTAACTGCTAATGAGAGAAAGGGGGGGTATGATAAGAATCTTACACAGCCTTAGGGGGGAGATCAAGTGAATTTTATGGGGACAGAACAAAAATCTCCCCTCCCTCCTCCACGCTCAGGCCATAAATAATGTCTGGTCAATAAGAAAGTTCTATTGAAAGTGGTAAGAATTGAAATTCAAATGAAAATAGGGACTAATTAAGACAAAAAAATGAAACCAGTTTTAAGGTAATGGAAAAGAGAGTGATAGTTATAGATGTAAAGTTCCAAAGGACGTTTATTTTTGTACAGCGAATTCGGAGTGTAATATGTGGTTGCATAAAAAAAAGGACGTATGAATATTTTGGTGGATCGATGAATCTTTTGTAAAAGAGAGTTGTTTAATGTTTGATTCTTGACTAAGAGAGAGGTTTTTGAAGAGAGTACCTTTTTATTGATATGACAGTGATTTGCAATTTCAAGTAAATAAAAGTCAGACAAAATGACACCAAGTATTCTGATTGTTATAACAAAGGAACACAACTTTTTCACTCAACCCTCCCGCGCTCTGACTGCGCAATGTCTGTCGATCGTTTGCGTTTTCATCTCATGTTGGTGTCTCGGTAAAAATATATCTTTAACTGTAACAATTCTATAGGGACGGAGGAGCTTGGGACCGCAGGGGGGGGAAGGAAGGGGGGCTAAACAAAAGTTTGCTTTAGTAAAGGTACGTACCAAAAATAAAGGAGAAAGGAAAAGAAAACGAAGCCTGTCAATCAAAGCGATTGGTCAAATCGCCACAAGCCCGAACACGCGAGTGATTCGAAAGCAAATTCAATTTTATTTGGTTTTATCAACTGAATT
This sequence comes from Pocillopora damicornis, assembly GCF_964200805.1. Lineage (NCBI taxonomy): Eukaryota > Metazoa > Cnidaria > Anthozoa > Scleractinia > Pocilloporidae > Pocillopora > Pocillopora damicornis. Next base: position 3,277,563 of record NC_142675.1, on the reverse strand, counting down.
TATACAATATAACTTGGCCACTGTAAGGAGTTTCTAAAGCTGACATTTGGAATGTTAGCCCTCGAGTGCTAACGCTCGAAATTTCATCTTTAGAAACTCTTTACAGTGGCCAATTTACATTTTTAATTCAGTTCAGAAAACCAAATTATTTTGTTATACCTCGCACCAGTGCGACACCACAGTTTCTTTACAAACTTGCTCCCGCTCTAAATTCAACCCCCTCGAGTCATGCGCGGGATGATAACATATATACCCCATTCTGTAAACTTGACTTCCACTCAAGGGTGTATCAGGGGTTTGGCGCATGCGTGTGTGTGTGTGTGTGTGTGTGTGTGTAGGAGAGCAAGGGGGAAGGGGGATGTCTGAAGGAGAATGTGCACCAGATGAAGGGTTTGATGACGGTGGGAGAGAGCTAGGAAGAATTTTGACCCCCTCTTTCTAAAACTGACCTCCCCTCCTGGGTGCATGACGGGAAAGAGAGAGGTGGGGACGAAAGGAGCGTGCGGAAAAATTGATAGTTTTAGGGTAGGACTCCCCCTCCTGCTCTTTTTGATTAATTCACGATCTGTTTTTTTTACTAGACATGGATAGCTCTTCAGACGTGCATAACTTAAGCTTGGTGTTTGGTTTAAGCGTATTTAGTTTGCTTATCATGCTTTCGTAGGGTTCTCTTTGTAAAATGATAGACGGTGTTCGAGCTTCGAGTAAAAGAACTCGTGGTTTATATGTGCAGATAAACAACGCCTCCTCATCAGATCTTGTTTAGGGAGGGAAAAACACCGATAGAATAACGGATTACGGCGGACTCAAGACATGGCGTTTTTTGTACTTTTCTGGGGCTTGAAAAATGGCGTAGCATTGAGGATTCTTAGGTAGTATTTGGGCTGTTTTTTGTCCAAGTTTGGAACCAGTCTAGGGGCTTTAATGATTCCTAATTTTTCATAAGAGATGAAGTTTAGCAAGCAAACAAAACTGTTTGATCTGGAAGAATATTCCTGCAAACCTTCGAAGTGGGGTAATTTTGGACATTCTATGCTCTGTTTGGACTTTTAGTGAGAAAATGTATGGCGGAGTGCGAGGATTTACGCGTCCAAAGATATCACTTCGGGAACCACTTAAACACACGTAAAAGCACATAGAGTATGCAGCGAAAGATTGTACTAAAAGTCCACTTCATTGTCACCAAACTGTCACCTCCAGCGGTTCTAACATAGGAGCAATTATTAAAAGAAGATTAGTTAAAATTGCACTGTTTTCCTTGTTGTGATGTTTGCTTCGATGCGCGTGCGTGGCAGCCATGCTCTCATGGATTTCTGGGCATGACATCGTACTCAAGTTGTGAAGAAGAAATGGAAGTTGCGAGTACGGTTCAGTCAGCCCTTCGAAGAAGAACCGCGTACATCAAATAAAGACTCACAAAGGGATAAAGACGGTTTCTCGCCTGTGGTGTTAAGGTCAAGATTAGAACGAAAAAATTCCGTTACGTTTGTGTTCTATTATCTGTGGCGAAATCTATGGTAAGAATGGGTAGCTGTGTTCTTTTCTGTTGCCATAACAAATTACTCCTTCTCACTAAGTGCGGCGAAGGTTCCCCTTGGTTTGTGCCCATGGGTTTCGTTGCTGTAGAGTAAATTCCCTCGGCAAACCAAACGTAAACTTTTAACGGCAGCATCGAAAGAATCAGCTGTATCACGAGGCACGATGATTTCCACCGAGAAGTCATCGGGTAGTTTTACTGCGAGTTGCTCCTTTTCTCAGACATTGCAAAAGCAGAGGCTATCGCCGTCGAACCGGTCAAATGGAAAACGTGTGAGTTTATAGCTATCTGATTCAAGTTTATCTCAAATAAGGATTCCAACATATAGAGAGAGACTATTTTAGTCTGAGTGCAGCATTGCTATATGACCTATTTCGCTCATGACAAATAACCGACATTAGTGTTGTAAATGAATACTTCGTATGCATCTACTTTCACACAGCACTTGGATTCGCTATTATCAAATTCAATAATATTTGTGTTTCACAATTCATCGCGTTGTAGTGCTGTTATCACAATGACATTGCTATTTTTGCTACTTTTAGTTTCTTGAGGGCAGAGGGGAAATGATGGCCTGTGTGGTGGACTTACGGAAACCTAGGTTGGGAGAATACAAGGCCCCTTCGAGCTTGAGTTTATACCAGTATCCGACAGAGGTTTAGCGCTAATCAGGCAACAGAATATCGGTCACCTTAGGAAAGGACTTGACCTTTATATCAAATGTATTTGTATTGTTAAAATGAGATTGAAACTACAACTAGTGGGATTTTTAACGATCAGAGAAGTGCAAATGCAGTCATGTGGAAAGACAAAGAGTATGAGTTCATCTCAAGCACATGAAATAAACAACATTAAGAAGCTCACCATTCGTCGCTTGCGAAATTTCAGCCGAAAAGATTGTGGAAAAATCGTGTCCGATTTGGGAATAGGCCTCTCAATCAGCATTCTTTATAGCTGAATTCATCGGCAATCTAAGTTCCATAGATTTGACCAGTGGTATGTGTTCGTAACAGCCGTCTTCGAAGACGAGATGGAGCATGAGGCCGACGACTTTGAAGAGTAAAATCTCCTCCATGACGACGATCGAAACGCGTCCATTTTGGTCATACAGCAACATCCTTTGGAAAGTATTGATATTTGGTGTATGTGTATCATTCTTGTAGCTAACATCATTTAGCGCTCCGGCCACGCAATACGTTTGTCCTCTCTTCTTGATTTCTCTTTTCTCCACCAAAGTTTCTTCACAGTTTTCTATGTCACAGCTACGTAACATAATCGTTTTGGCCGCGCAGTTTTGACTCAGATATGCAAATGAGTCACTCACTGACTTAGATGTAGACACTGGTTATTAGTCCTCCTGAACTCGCTGGAGCACGAAACCACATTGGCGCATGACGTTAGTAAGGCTTTATTACATACAAAGCAAATATGCTTGAAATATCCCCTTGCAAGTGAAAAACTACGGTATCGAACTCGGGCACAAACCTAATACTGTGAAACACTTCGATTGTTTATGGTCTGATGTCAGACAAGAACCGTGAATAAATTCAATTATCCTATTATCTTATTTAATTATCATTGGCGACTGAATTGATCGGTAGTGGACGAAAATAATCCTGTGTTTTTCTGACAAAAAAGAAAACTTGTGGAATTCACTGCCGCACCTGTTTATTTTCAATGAGACAAAAATATTGCGATCGCCTAAAATGCCTTCTGAGGTAATTTGTTCCGAGGCAGAAAACTTAAAGAGTTTTGTTATCAGATGCAAGCGGGAGTCAACCTTTAACTCCCGCGAGTAATTAACCAAGAGAGAATTTCTCCTTACAATATCAATACAATATCAACCAGATAAGTAGTGAGAATAAAGAGAAATATCAATTTGGGGATAATTATTTGATTCAATACTAAATTCTCTGAACCAACATCATAAGAATTCTATGGTTGACAGTAGGAGAATTACAAATTTGATCTGGGAGTTAGAGGATTAAGGCTGTAAACAAAGACTGTTGCGCTGCAATTCAACCATTTCTTGAGCAGCTGAGGTAGAACGTGACATATGAATGGAAAATAGCAAAATTTGGCTTGTGCAGGCGAAGAAAGACTTGGATTGTAGCGTCTAAATTTGACAAATTTTGCGAACAGAAATTCGATAAACGCAGGATACTATTTTGTGCTGTTTCTAAAGACTATATATGCGTTTATTTCTCAGCGGAGTTGATGGTTACCATGCTCGGCTTTTGAGATAAGAGCAACCTTGCATTGCTACAAGGAATATAATTACAGGTTCACAACCATGTTTCATCGCTAGATGCAGAACTTTATGCACGAGTTGGCCATAGGCATTCTTTGATTTCAGTTAGCAAGACAAGTCACTCTTTCACCCAGTTTTTCTGTGTAAGCAGATTAAAACCCACCCCTTAAAACATCCAAATTGCATCGACCATGGGTCAGTTTACAAGAAATATCAAACGAAAAAAGGGAATTGAAGAAAGGAAGCAGCAGGCTAAGGAGCATCGTAATCAAACGGACTTTCTGGATGAACGCAAAAAAAAGTATACGCATCAACAAAAAATAGAGGAGAAAAACTGAAATTCTACTGAAAATACCTTTATTTATATCAGTTACGTCTTAATAAATACATAAATGGTTCAAGTAAACATACCCTTACAAAATTAAAAAATGTCTTGTAACAACTTTTCTAAAAAAAAATTTCACTTCGTAAAATAGATTGTTCTTCACAGCCTACAACAAAGCCTCATGTAGTCATCATAAAGAGTCTTACCATACAACATAGCTACAACTCAATTAATTAACTCTTTGCACCCTAAGAATTATCAACTTCAAATTTCTCACAGAACTTAAAAGTGTCAGCACATTATCACACTAAAGTAAGTTTATGAGAATCAAGTAACTGATCACCAAAGAATAATTACTAACCTTTAACCAATTATGGCAGAAAAAATACGTGAGCAGAATTTATTGCTGAATACAAAAAAACATTACATCCGATTTTAAATATACAACAAAATCCGAGGCAGTCCAATGTTTCCAAATTATCCTCGCGCCGATAATCTGGTGGTTTACACGCACGCGCGTCACAGATGAAGCATAGTTTCTTTTAACAGCTTTATCCATTAAACGTGACAAGGTAAAAGTTGTGTGGATAAGATTGTAATAAAGTGTAACGGTCTCTTGACTAAACGTACACGCTTTTATAAAAGCTCCTACAAAAGTAAATAATCTTGGCAAACAGATGCTATGTAAGTCTTATACTAATACTGATATCGATAAATGGAAGCTACTGTACATTCATCCTGTTCAAGGTCAGAGTCATTAATCGCTGCTTATTCCTGACGTAAACGCTTCTTAAAGTTGGTCATAAGGCAAGGTAGCCATGTCCTAGAAGGGTTCTATTTATTGCAAGTATTGTCACATGAGGATGACACTCCTACGTAACAACCAGAGCAGCAGCACCATCATCACCAATTTTATTACTGCCTAAATTCAGCGTTGTCAGCGATTTGTTATATTTCAAACACTCACCCAGAGCAGCAGCACTATCATCACCAATTTCATTTTAACTCAAATTCAACGTTGTCAGCGATTTGTTATATTTCAAACACTCACCCAGAGCAGCAGCACCATCATCACCAATTTCATTATAACTCAAATCCAACGTTGTCAGCGATTTGTTATATTTCAAACACTCACCCAGAGCAGCAGTACCATCATCACCAATTTCATTATAACTCAAATCCAACGTTGTCAGCGATTTGTTATATTTCAAACACTCACCCAGAGCAGCAGCACCATCATCACCAATTTTATTATCACTCAAATCCAACGTTGTCAGCGATTTGTTATATTTCAAACACTCACCCATAGCAGCAGCACCATCATCATCAATTTCATTATCACTCAAATCCAACGTTGTCAGCGATTTGTTATATTTCAAACACTCCCCTAGAGCAGCAGCACCATTACCACCAATTTCATTATCACTCAAATCCAACGTTGTCAGCGATTTGTTATATTTTAAACACTCACCCAGAGCATCAGCACCATCATCACCAATTCCATTACCATCCAAGCTCAACGTTTCCAGCGATGCATTATATTTCAAACACTCTGCCAGAGCGGCAACCCCATCTTGCGAAGATTCATTCAATGTTAAGTTTGTCACAGTTGTATTTGTTTTCAGAAAGTTGCTTAAAAAGACAGCTAGAGTTTCATCCACTTTTACACTTGAAACTTTAACAGTTTCGGTTTGAAGAGAAGCGCCAAGAGCGGTAGCCAACTTTTCATCAACATTTTTGTTCTTCTTTTTGCATTCATTAACACACTCTAATATAACGTCCACGTCTTCCTCTTCTTCCCGGTTTAATTGTGTTGCTATGCTTTTCAGAAGAGTCACCACTGTTTCCTCGCATCGTGCTGCTAACATACCAAATGTAAACAGAAGTACATCTTTCAGTTGATGGCGATATTTTTTGCCAGCAGCTATGCTGTTCGTACTGATTTCTTTCTGGATAAGCTGACAACTGAGATAGAAGGCTGCGAAGAATTCTTGGAAAGTCTTGTGAAGAAAGCTATAACGTCTAGTTGGTCTTAGTTTACTGCCTCCAGGCTGAACTGACAGAAATCCAAATCCAGGTAAATCGCTTGCTTTGTGTTTTCCAAGCTCCTTCTCGTCAAAATCCAAGTTGTCTTCAAGTAAACCTTTCAAAGCTATCGAACCAAGGTGTTTCAATTGGCTTTCGTAAAGGTCTACAAGGTCTTCACCATTTTCTGGTAATTGCTGCTTTGTTCTGTACCTCCTTAGTACACACTCCACTATTTCCATGTACAGCTTCGTTCTGCATTCAGGAAATACACCTTTCAAATCTTCATAGACCAGGCAAAGAAGCGCAGTGTTGAGAGGATTCGTCAATATTTCATATAAGTTGTAAGCATAATATAGGTGTTTGATAAGCTGCTCGGCCAGTTCTGGTTCGGCTCTAAAGTAATTTCTGACGAAGGTTTCTACATCTTTTAGAGTAAATCCCTCAACCTCCAGCAGCGTGTCGCAGTATTTTCGAACTTTGACTCCAGCTTCATGTCGTGCCGTAGCAACCACACGACAGTTTGGCAGTACTCGCCCTTGAATAATTTCTGAAAACATAGCAAGCTTCTTCTCAGAAACTTCATCCAATCCATCGAGTACCAGAAGAACATTAGATTGATTGTGGCGAATTAAGTCGAAGAATCTCTCTCGTTGGTCTTCACCAACTTCTCGAGGCAGAAGTTGATCTTCAATAGCCTCCCAAAGGCCAGACTCAACATCACGACATTTGATCAAAAGAACTATTACGAAGTTTGTGAAGCAATTTCCAGTTGTGTGTTTTCCTGCGGCCCAGTCGACAACAACTTTTTTACAGTACGTTGTCTTTCCCATACCAGGCTTCCCTTCAATTAATACTACTCTTGGTTCCTCACATTCTTCGTGCTTGTTAAAGATTTCAGACATCGTGACAACTCGGTCTGTTTCGGTTCCTCTCGTTTTCTTTCTGTAGATGACTTTAAGCCTGGTGTAGATGTCGTCAAAGGAGAAGTGAAAATCTTCACACCAGGGAAACGGTGCCAGCCAACCTTCCCGCTTTTTGTAGAGTTGACGAACATTATCAATAATTCCAGTTGGGTCAAATCCATCTGAAAAAGAATTAGCTGTTAGTTTTATAAGGCATTCTTACCGACACGCCATATGACGCCATGACTCTCGCAAAATAAGCAATTATAGGATGATACTGAGCATGATATCGTGAAATATCACCACCTTGGTCTGAGTTATCTGCCGAAACCGAAGGCTGAAGCACATATTAAAGACACGAAGTTTGATAATTCACAATAGCATGAAAAAAACGGAATTAAACAGATGTTTTATTATACATTTTGAAAACAACTGCAAAATAAGACATTTCTCTCTGAGTGTGCAAAAGTTTGAGAACACTACACGGGCGAGGGGCTTGGAAACTAGGCAGACTTTAAACTCGACATGATCAATATCCGAGGCATATAATGAGTTGTCATGTCGATTTCATACGCTACTGTGTATCAATTAAGTGGCGATCTCTGAAAGAGCGGTCCAAGGCGTTTCACATCAGAGAAAAGTTTTGCCTCAAACTCTGCCCATTAAATTATCTTTGGTAGTAAGTAAATAAAACCACGTTGGTTTCTAGAAATACGTTAAAATTTTTTTGAGAGCTCTAAATAGTCAAAGCTGCAAAAAGCCCTTTTTTGACCCCTTGCGATATCAAAAATTTCAAAAAGTTGACAAGCTCGCTCCTCGTAACACACCGCATGCTGCAAGAAATCGTTTGTGTTCCTAAATTTTGCGATATATTAGAGGTTTAGAAAGCATTCCAATTTTGATAAGTATTCATTCAGAGGTTAGCCATAATTTATTTAAAAACACCCGTTAGCCTTTTTTTTAAGATTGGTCAAAAGTACTCTTTCTTCCTTGGATGATACTTCTCAAGTCCAGACCAGACCATAGCAAACTGCGGTGGATTTCTTCCAATAGGATGTTCGAAATTATAGAAATGTAAAAACATCTTTCACTTATTAATTTTCTTCGCCTTAGTGACTTCAAAGTTATGGTGATTTTGCTAACGTGACAGCAGAATTATACATAAATCTTAGATTTTAACCATTTTAGAAAGAAAAGATAGTAGGGTAGAGCATTAAGAACACACAAATTGATTTTCTAAACATCTTAAACGGCTAAATTCTGATAAATGATTCTGTATCAAGACGAAAAAGGTGAACAAAACGTATCAAATATCATATTGATTAGCGTTCGGTCAAGAGAAACCAATTTTGAAAAAACTGGTTTCTCTTCTTTCACATTTGAGTTTAGAGAGTTTAAGCTATTCAAACCTGTAGGAACAAAAAATCACGTCATCGCTTCCTTCTTTAGACTGGAAAAGTACACATACATTTACATACATTTATTGAACACATCCCAATGTGGAGCTTTTCAGTGACGAAATTGGATTACAAAATGAAAATGCATACAATGCAATACGAATTATATATCTTTAAATAAAATATGTTTAGTTTAAAAATTCATTCAAAAGGTGATTTTTTCAGCTGTCTTAAAGGAAGCGGGACTCTTACATCATTTAAGGCTTGGATCTAACTTGTTCCAGATAGATACACTTTTATAATAAAACGTTTTCTGTCCTGTTGCAGTTTTAAAAAGAGGAATGTTTAATCGTTGAAAGTTTCTGGTTATACGTCCAGATACGCTGCCTCTTGTTATATACATAGATGTTAAGTATTCCGGGGCTTGATCCGTCATACATTTAAATGTTAAAGTAGGATCTCGGCAATACAGTTGTGTGTTTACGGGGAGCCAACGTAAGTTTCTTAATACAGGAGAGATATGGTCAGACTTCTTTACGTTGCAGATAGTTCGCGCGGCAAAGTTTTGAACGTATAGCAACTTACAAATATTACAGGCTGAGGTGGATGACCATACTGATGAACAGTAATATCGTTTACTGAAAACATACACGTTTATCATGGTTTCAAGCAGTTGTTTATCGAAAACGTAATACGGCTTATCTTAGATAATTTCGACATGCAAGACGATATTACAGTAGAAATATGATTATCAAAAGATAGCGTGGGATCAGAAATTACTCCAAGGTCTTTGACTGATTGAGCCGGGTTAATGTCTTTTCCTAGTGGGGATAATTTAAAGTCCAGTAATTTCGAAGACATTCTTCGGCTGCCAAAGACTATTAGTTTCGTCTTATCTGGACTAAGCATCGAACAATTGTTGAAACACCAATTGCGAATCCGTTGTAAGTCGGAATTAACACTTTGAATGATCCAAGCAGAGTCGTTCACGGTCAAAGACAATAGGAGCTTAGTCATCCACGTAGCAAGCAGTTGAACAATTTTGACAAACATTTGGTAGATCGTTTACATAAATACTAATTATCAACTGTCCTTTGATAATTTCTGATTTTAAAATTGATAAGGAAGTTATTGAGGGCGAAAGGGATCCATGTGAGAGATCTTTACGTAGTCTCTACGAAAAAGCCTAAACTTTAATAAGCCCGCTTCCTCTCCCTGCGTCATATTAACTATATTTATTATAAATTTCGGATATAACGCGCGCTGTCATAGGTTGAAAGAGCGTGCTCTATGAGAGTATGGAGCATAGAGCTGAGCTACAGCTGTCACGCCATCTGCCAATTGTACTATGTTCGAGCTTTTCCGGGACTTCTTTTTAACTTTTTCCCGATAATTGAAAGTGAAATTTCGGAACTGAAGAGAGCCGGCAAGTAGCAACAGAAGAATCAAACAAAGGTTTGTAAACATATCAGGTGCCGTAATTTACGTTATTAAAACGTGAGCAGATACAAAAATCCTCAAAGGAAACACAAAATAAACATTCCGAGTTTTAAAGATTTTCACGCTCAGTTAGATTGCAAGCTTACGTACGGTAATAAAAATCAAACACAGCTAACACTCTTATAGTATATAAAGTTCAGTGTTCAAAAACAAAACAGAACAAAACAGAAATGATGAAAAATATAACCAAGCTGGCATAATTGTTAAAATTCATACTTATCATGACGGTGTCTGAGCGAATATGATCATGCTAAGTTCATCGCGGCTCGCTCATCATGGCGATCTCCGGTCATCACAATAAAGCAAGCCTCAGAAACTACATCGGCCGCCTTTCGAGTGAAAAAATAAGAGCTTGCTCTGATATCCTTTTCCGATACGTTAAGTTGCAATTCACATTAGCATCTCCAGCCGAGTTTTGCGGCGCTGTCATCACGAGCGATCTTCATGTTCCGGTGAATTCGGCTGTCCTTCATTCAAAAAATACTCGCCTTTAACAGTTTGTTTTCTACCTTGTCATGTGAAAAAACTCGCGTGTTTTTATGAGCAATAATTCGGCTGAAGTTCACTCAACATTTCCCTTCAAGATTCTGTATTAGAGACTTAAAAACTTCAGGCAAAAGTGTTAAATTCGACTTGCCGAACTATTTTAGTTTGTAAACTATCGTAGAATGTGAACTTTAATGGTTTTTGAACTTTGATGGTTTGACATTTTTGACAGCTTTAGTCTTGTACAGCCAATCAGATTATTTGAACCATTCTAACAGGGATTCTGATTGGCTTATTGTAGCGTGCTTTATGAGAGTATAGAGCATGCTGACGACATTGTTGTTCGCTTTGGAAATAAAGTTTGTTTTGAAAATTGAAATTAATGCTTGGGTAATTTAACGGATTCTTTATTATAAAACAAATAGAGAAGCCTTGATTGTGCTCTGTTCTGTTATAAAGCACTTAGGAAGCGGCTAGAGCACTCAAGAAGTGGGAAGAAACACTCGACTACGTCTCGTGTTTCTCCCTACCCTTCTTTCGTGCTCTAGCCGCTTCCTGCGTGCTTTATAACAGAACAGAGCACAGTCAAGGCTTCTCTATTTGTTAAGCAAGATGTTGGTCAAAAAATCAGCCTGGTAGATGAGATAATTCTCTAACTTGCCTCTTTGGCTCAGTTGGTAAAATGAAAGTATATCCATTCGCGAAATCGAAACGTTTGAGGCTTGGATCCTCTACAATGCCAGTGGCTGTTATTTGTTACCATTCTGTCATAAATACAACCATGATACCCACAGGTAAGCGATAATTTTAAAAGTTACAGGAATAAATCTGCGAAAAGGTTCAGCCTTCGATGAAATTCGAACCTGTGCTTCCGAATGAAAGGAAAAAAAAATTCACCTTCCCATTATTACATTTCTAATCATTTTCCAGATGCAACACTACTTTGTTCGCACATTGTCTAGAAACAAGAGCTCTGGGAAATTTCTCGAGAAAACTTAACGGATCTAATTTGAAATAACCTAAGGGGCGGTACGCTAAGCTTATTTTCTTTGTAGAAACAATGCATGTCTTGAAGAAGACAACGGTAAATCGTTAACACAAGGTCCACAAATAGTCCTGGCCAAATGTTAGAGCAACATATAACAGGAACAATTTAAAACACGTAAAAGAAGAAACTCAAAAATAGCCTTAAAAGCGGCACTGGTAAATCTGATTTCACCTCCATGATCAAAGGCCTAAGCCTATTTAAGGCTAACTCAGACAAACCCTTCTTTACACAGGTAACGGTTTGGAACTTTTAAGGACCGGAAACTGTGATGATTAGATAATCCAGAGAATATACATCGCTTTCAACTGATGGTCTCCCTGCTCCGTCTACATGCTTTGTTCCAATGCAACTATTCTTAAAATGACCTTTTAAATGCGAAGGTTTTGGAACGGCATTTTTAGCTTTTCCGAAGACAACCCTCTTGCTAAAATTGACTATAACAGAGTAGAAGCTAGGCTTCACGTTTCTCTAAAACAACGTTAGTATATTTAAGGTTATTGTAAGCAAATCCACGCTTACGAATATCGTCTAAGTCAATATCGTCTAAGTCAAGTCGAGTCAAGTCAAGTCAAGCACAAGTCAAGTCGGAGGAACTTTTGCTCTTCTATTTGACTTGTATTAGGCCTGTCACTGAATATGCATGCCCTGTTTATCATCATAGCCTCCCGCAATACCTTTCAGTAGATCTTGAGAGATGTCAAAGGCGAGCTTTACGTATTATCTATCCAGATTGTTCGTACAATGAGGCGCTTCTTTTGACTGGTCTAGTTCCCTTACACAACCGCCGCGAGTTCTTATGTGATAAGCTTTTTAATTCCATCCTGTCTAATCCCTCGCACAAGCTCTATGGCTTACTACCTCCCAAGAATGAGTGCGAAGTCAATTTAAGGAGTCAGCACTCTTTTACTACACGGCGCCTCCACACCATTCGTACTCGAAATAGTTTTATCCATCACTATGTCCATAAAGCAATGATGTAATATTGTTTTCCTCTTAATTATATATTTTTGTCTTTTTAATTAGTTCTTCTTAGCCATGTATTTTTTGTAGTATATATTTTATTGTAAATCAAACGTAATTCAGCCTGTGGCTGCAAGGTTCTTGATAATTAACTAACTATCTATCTAACGCAACTGCCGTGTAAAGGGGATTAAGAAGAGCATAAAAATAATCCTCAGGTATACACTACCCAAGAGGGTATAGAAGAGATTAAACATAACTCTCAGGTATACACTATCCAAGAGGGTATGGTAGCGATTTGAAGTAACCCTCAGGTATACACTACCCAAGAGGGTATAAGAAAGATTAAAAATAACCCTTAGGTATACACTACCCAAGAGGGTATAGTAGTGATTTAAAGTAACCCTCAGGTATACACTACCCAAGAGGGTATAGACGAGATTAAAGTGACCCTCAGGTATACACTACTCAAGAGGGTATAGAAGATATTAAAAGTAACCCTTAGGTATACACTATCCAAGAGGGTATAGTAGAGATTAAAATGAACCCTCAGGTATACACTACCCAAGAGGGTATAATAGAGAGATTTAAAGTAACCCTTAGGTATACACTACCCAAGAGGGTATAGAAGAGATTGAAAATAACCCTCAGGTATTACACTACCCGAGAGGCTATAGAAGAGATTGAAAATAACCCTCAGGTATATACTACACAAGAGGGCATAGTTGAGATTAAAGGTAACCCTCAGGTATACACTACCCAGGAGGGTAGAGTAGAGATTTAAAATAATCCTCAGATATGTACTACCCGAGAGGGTATAAGAGAGATTAAAAATTAACCCTCAGGTAGGAAACGAAAAATTGAATTCACACTAGTTAATATCAGGAGACCGTTCTTTGCCTGGACTCTTTCTTTGGACTGAAAGTTGAGGCATCTACCGTTAACTTATATAATCATTATCCTTTACTGGTTCCCGAATGTCTTTGTCAAGCTCGGCTATTCTTGACGGACATCTCTGCAATTCCCCATGATTATTCGACCAGAGGCATTTCCCGCCTAAAGTGCACGGTCGAGAGCGATTTGATTTAACAGGTTTATTGTCGAAAACGTGAAAAGGCTGTACCACGCTTTCTAATTAAGTCACGGTTAATTCACTTGATTTAACGATTCTATTTCAACGCTTTGGTTAACTCCCACCCACAACTCTAGACTTATTCGAAAAAACACGCACTGAACGTCCCGCTGTAAGCAAGTGGAACAATGCCATATAAGGAGCGATAAAATACGTGCCGCATACATGTTGTTTATAAAACGAAATCACTTATAAATGTCAATCAAATTAAGAATAATTGACATATCGCGCAGTTTCCAACATTACATTTTGACACCTCACGAATGCATCTGCAGGAAATTCTCGCTGTCTAATTAGTCCGGCACAGAGACCAAATGAGCATACAACATGTTTGGTGACGTGGTATTTAACGAACAGCCTTTGTTGGCGCGGTTGGGAACTGCTGGCAGGATAGAACGTATTGCAGTCATCGGGAATCGACGAAAGATTTCGTTCTTTGCAAAAGCTTTGGGCTTGATTCCACATTAACTTTTTGTTAGCACAGATGGTCGAGATTGTATGCCGTAACTCTAGAAAGCTCAGCCGATCGATGGAAGCCGGACTTTGGCCTCCATGATGAGATCGCGCCAAGTGATTCCGGTCCAAGATTTATTGTGGTTCGTAATTGAAATTCGCGCTTTTAAAATTAGATGAAGTATTAGTTATCAGGTGAACCTTTAGAGGCCTGTTAACATGGAGGTGGGGGACCCCAGGTAGTTGAAGTAACCCGCCTAGCCGTGGTCGAAAAATAAAACGCGTTTACATGCAATCTTACAACCTCGGGGTGCTAGGGTGAGGTTTCTTGAGGTTGTTGTTGCGCTTGCAATTAGGGAGTTTCAGCATAGGCGTCCCAAGCTCACATCTCCAGAAAGACGAAAGATTTATTCTCGGACACATTTGTGTTTATTCATGAAAGCGTCACGCGTTGTGTTCCGCGGTATTAGGTTACGCGAGGAATCGTAGACTGAATCCGTTATAGGGAAAAGTTTGGGAAACGAAATATGGTCGATTTTCAAAGCTAAATATCCCAAAATGTGAACATTTTACACTCCTTGTGTGTCCGTTGCGGTTTCTGGTGATTTCTACCTTGAGACGGTTAAGAAATGTACAAAGTTTTAAGACGTACGTGTTTAGCTTTTGAGCTTTTTATTATGAACGCGACCCCGGCTAGGCGGGTTACCCCACCTTGAGACGTTTACATGGTAAATTGTCACCCTGGCATACAGGGTTACCCTATCTGGCAGACCGGGCAACCCGCCTTGGCGAGTTACCCCACCTATCATGTAAACGTGATCAAGATAACATGAGAGATTATATGGAAAGGCGGGTTACCCCATCTAGGCGGGTCACCTCACCTACTTGGGGTCCCCCACTTCGATGTGAACTGGCCCTAAGTTAAAATCAACAGGTTTAAATAACCGCATAGACACCTACTGACTGCAAGCGTTAAAGTAATTCTATATACTGATGACAGAAATGATCGCGCCTCTGTAGAATGCGTGCTGCGAATTCTTTTCGGGGCCAAAGCTCCTCATCACCGTGTTGCTTACAACTGAGCTAAGAAGCCACACGTTGTATGTGAGGCAAATTATGAAGGGTTCTTCCTTCCCATGGAGGAATCTGATTCAATTTGTGATGAAATAACAATTGCTGTAACTGATTCCTACCCCAATATTTCAAAATAATTTTTTGTTATTCTCCCCAAGCGCTGATATTATTAGGGTTTAGTGTAGTAATACGTTCGATCGTAAATGCTGCAATCTGATTGGCTTAGCTACTCACTTTTTATTCCGTGACAGATAGAAAGAAATGTCAACAGCACAGGGGATGGCCCATTTGTGTTAATGTTCAATAAAAACACGAGCCTGTCTTTTTTCCCAGTTTTGAATGACTTTTAGATTAAATTAAACTATTAGATTTTTCGCTCTCAGTTTCACGCGTGACAGTTGACTCAAGCTTCGCCCTCGAAATCCAACTCGAGCCCGTATTCCAATTGTTATTTAGTTAGCGCAGTACGCACCTTGCTGCTTTGTTTCTCTTTGTTTTGCTACCAAATCGTCCAACCTGAGACTCATGTTTCCAACATCAATTTTGATTTGATCAAGGTAATTTTTGACGTCCCCTAAGGATGAACATTTCAATATTATTAGCGAAAGAGAAGCGTCAACTGATAGCCACTCCATTTAAAATAGATCGCGTAGGAAAAACAATAAACTTTTCAAAAATAACTTAATGTCATTGTTAATGAGCGACAGTAATTCCCAGCTCTGCTGTGCAACATGTCAAATGGTTTTGGCAGAGGTTTAGGTAACTATTTCCATAATCGGGTGACGATGGTCTTATAGGCGGCTGTGCCCGGAAAAGAGCTGTAAGGCAAAACCCAAACACGACAGCCTCGCCGGTTACACAAACGGCAATGAGAGGTCTTATTGCAAATCCTTCTAGAGAGTACCTTTTTCCACGCAAAAGACACAAGTCTACTTTCAATGAAAATTAAGCATTATTCATTGCCCATCTTTAGACTTTTCTTTCAAGTTTATGTTGTGTAAACTGTGTTTTGAAAACAAACAGTACCTCTTTACTGTATTGTGCGTAATTTCCGTGCGATTGTATGCCAAGTTGTGTCAGTATATTTGCCTTATTTATTATTTGCAGTTGGAGCCACGTTAGTTTACAAACTTTGAGTCGGCTATTTAAACGAGGTCTAACCCAAACCACAGTTTTACACAATGGGCCTTAGGCATTCCCTAGAAGAGGGTTGATTTAATTAAATGAATGTCCTTCCGCAGTTAGCTCTCGGCTCTCTTGACACTTTTCACAAAAATGACTTTTCAGATAAAAGGTTCGGCTAAATTGAAGATAGTTTAGGACGTGGTTTTGTTAAACAACGGCCAAACTTTGCGTCAATAACCGGGCCTTTATGTTTCGTTCCACGAGGTTATATATAGGTTTAATCTGTTTTCACCTTGTTCACTCAAAAAATGCAACATTCTTACGGTGAACACCCTCTTAATATTGACTCTCCCGAAGCTCCGCATTTCAATAGATGAATCGCCCTGGAATTCATAGCTGCTGTAGGGACTAACCTTGATGCTGTGTTTCCTCTTGTCGGGCCATCATTAAACTTGACAGCTTGTCTTGTATGTTTCCAATTTCACTTCTCATCTGATCAATGTCATTTGTCATTTTTTCTAAATTTCAAAGCACATATTTTTCTGAAATAAGTCCAGGTTTCTTTTTCCCTTTACTTTAATTGAAATAGCTGAAACAAGTTTTTATTCGTATTTCATGCGTATATGAAACAACCAACAATGGAAAACCAAAAAACCTTCATTCATTTCTTTTAATCTATTTGGGAATATTAGTATCACTAATACTTTTTTTCTGTTTTATTGTTTCTTCTTGTTGTTTTTCTTTTTTGGGGGGGGGGAGGAAAGGGGGTGTGGTACATTTTCATTAATCATTAAAATAATCAAAATGCATACAGAAATATGCACCACACTGCGCTTTGACAGTTGATAGGTTAGAAAATTTTAAAGCACCTCTCAAACTTCACTCGATTTTAAAAGGTTAATTTTAGTTGTAAAAGTGACGTAAGAAATGGCATTAAGAATTCACCCTGATCTTGCGCTTCATGATGTCGTGCTATCAAAGTGTCCAGCTTATCACGTAGATTTCCAATTTCAGTTCTCATCCAGTCAAAGTCATTCGTCACTTTATCTGAGGGTAACAACATTTTTACGGTTTCGTAAGTTAGAACTTCCCTTAGAGATTGGGTCTAAATCCTTTTTGAAACGATTAAATGTCTTCTCGGGTACAAATAACGCCCAAACAAGCGTTAAAAGCCAACAAAGATATGTGCTAAAGATTGATAAATCTCACGCCAAAACATAATCTATTTTTCTGATCAGAGATTAAGCGAGAGAGATGGAGTTTCATCCTGAACTTACCTCGATCCTTTATTTCCTGTTGTCGAGCCATCATCGTATTCAATTTTTCCGCAATATTTCCTACTTCACATCTTACCTGATTAAGGTCTTTTTTAATGTTCCATGTGCTAGCTGAGAGTGAAAAATCACGTTAGTTTTCCTGCAGCAAAGTCTTACCTTTTTTTTAACATAACACTCATAAACCCTTTCACTCCCTTGATCTCATTGGTAACTATCTAGCGTTTTTTCTCTCTCTTAAGCTTTTTTGTTTTTGTTTTTTTTGTTTTCTTTTTCCCACGCTCGTGACAAGATGAAAAACATCTTGTCACGAGCATGGAAAACATCTTGTCATCTCTATTTTTTTAGCCAAGCTCAAAATTTACGATCTTTCTTATTCTATTTAAAAACAGGCTGTTATCGACATTGCTGATCGTAGCAGCATGCAGGACGCGTGTCATATAGGAACTACGTAATGGGCCTAAGTTCACCATAGCGTCTGTGTGGCTCAGTAATACAGCAGCGGAGCGCGGAATCCGAAGGTCTGAGGTTCGATTCCTCATGGAGGATCAGAATATTTCTTTCTCCACCCAAAATTTTTCTCTTTATCTAAACCTGTTTTTGAGAATCTGTGATTTAAGCAAACGATAAATCCCTCTAGAAATTTTTTTTTTAATCTTCAGCACCTGTCTGTTTATCATTGTATCGTGATTGGTTTTATTTTTGCTTCTGATCAGATGACGATTTGCTCGAGTATTCTTGGCCAATGTGGATTATGGCCACTGTAGATTACCAGTGGGTAACATTAAAAAGTCGTAACTGAAACATAACTACACCAATCAAAACCTAAATGTCCAAGGCTGATTTTGTCATTCCTCCCGACACCTTCTGCTTGACTAAGGTTACATTCTTAGGTACGAATTATTTGCACCTTCAATTTCTTGGAGCTTTTCTTTAACATTGTCTTCATCTTCCTTCCACTGCTTCAGCAGCTGCCTGTAGTGTTCTTCAGTATCAGGGTCCATACACTCATTTTTAAGCTTGCTGATAGCAGCTCCATAACCTGCTCCTGCCATTCCTACTATGGCATTGCTGATGTCCAGCCAGTAGTTGTTGAATGCAACATCGTCCACAGAGGCTTGGTTGGCATGGCCATACACAGTATTACGGTAGTATTTCAGCCTGGCGATGTTGGCCTGCTTACTCAAATCTGTAGACGGGGGAAGACTGTCCCATCCAGTGCTTGGAGGAGCTAACTTACAGATGTTCCTCAGTAACACCATCAGTAGGGTGATATCAAACCCTTTTGACGAAACAGATGAAGGAATAGCTGGATACAGTTTCCCCCATTGCGTTGCATTCAAGACCCTCTTGCTCTTTAGAGACTTTAGTGTTGCATGCTCTGGATGACGCCCCAAAACTGTATCAAGTCCTACAGGAGGATGAATGGTATCAAAAGTGTCTCTCAAGGCTTGGGATCCAACATCCACCAAAAGGCGACAGAGTCGGGCATAGTTGGTTGTCTCTTTGGTAGAAGGAGATGCTGGTGTAGCAGCTGATGCCATGTGCTGTAGTAAAGATCAATTCATCCTCATTATAAAGGGGGTGAAAGGGGTTTTTGCTTGATGTGCGACTGAGTTTTTAATTTTTGCGATCTGTGATGATGAGTATGAAAGTAAAACCCCATGAACTGTAAATTTGTTGCTTTTTGCAATAATTATGTGAACCTTAAAGTTGTTTAATTACCCAATATTTAGTGATGCAATATTTGAACTTTTTGATGTAACCTGTGCAAGACCCCTCCCCCCTTCATCCCCTGTTCAAACATATCAAGCTTAAATAAGCCAACAATACTTATCAACCATGATATAACTTAATTCATCAGGATTTTATATACTTAATGAAAAGAGTTATCATCATTGCAATGATCAAGAATTCTTAGCATATCTGTTCATTTTACAGACATTATTCTTACCTCAGTTGAAAACTAAGACATGCACTTGGAAGAGGTGACTTCTTTCTGAAATTAGGACAGATGAGAATTATTAATATCTTTATGTACATGTTTAGTATAGTAATTAAAAATCATCTTATAGTGTCATATGGATTTCTATCACTAAGTAGTAAACTCTTTCCCTCCAAACTCAGATCTCATTAGTAATTCCCCTTACTGTCTGCCATACAATTCTTATAATGTTGTGAGTATTACATGAACTTATTATCCTCTTTTTGATATTTTTCTTTATTCTCATCCCTTTTTTGCTTTATATTGTATCAATATTGCCAGGAGAAATTATGTCTTCATCACTAATGTGGGAGCAAAGCCAGTTAATATATAGAGCTTGTTGGGCTCTACCCTTATCAATTATTAAAAGATAATAATCTACTAATAATCCACTATGTCCTAAACTTATTAACAAATTAACTAAGCTCAGTACATTTTACTTTTGTTTACCAGTCCACATGCTGTTACGATGATTACAATCCCCTACTGCTCTGCAGACTGCACCATTACAATTATACAATTGGTCTTGTAGATTTATGCTGATAATAAGTATTATTATAATTGGTCAAGTGATTTAATAGCGATGTGCATGCTCTTGTTGATCAAGGATGATGTGTAATTTCTCGCTACAATCACCTTGTGCAAGGTGATGATTGCAGGAGCACTAAATTTAAAATGGTTTCATGCCTAGCATTTTGTCAATGACAAAACTTTTCACAGTTGTTTGTTTTGGTAGGCACGTGTAAGCATTTAAATGCAGCATTGATGGCGTTTGCTTTACTGAATTACCAGCCTCTGTGTTACTCCAGACCTTGAAACAAACTGAACAGTATTACTCAGCAGATAATAGGCTAACAAACTGTGTCAGGCAATTTCGATATTCCCATTGGTTACTGAGAAAATATATTGTGAGGTTGGATTTCCCTTGATGTCAAACTCCGATAAATTGTGAGAGAAATAATTATTTCAAATTTCATTAAAACCTTATGCACTTCTGAGGAACATTCAAGGCAATTTTCATGAAAACCAACAGATCTACATTACCTATTAATGAAGACTGAGGTAACTTGTGTAAAAACAAACCTCTAGTTTTTGACCTCCAAAGAAATTAACAGTTTTCTTGCCTCCTTTTCAAAAGCATGTGTCAATGTGGTCATGCCACTGACCATTATGAAACACAACATGGAACCCCCTGACCAGCCTCCTGACAAATAACTCCTTTGAAATTTGCGGGAAAGGTCATTTTATGAAACAGGAACATGAGTTAAACATAATCCAAAAGTAATATCAAGCAAGTTGGTGAAAGTGAACAACTTAATTTCAATTTCTTCGGCTTGTGCTCTCTTCCACTTTTAGTCCACTCTTTTAGACCATTTGATGAATACTCTAATTACTCAACATTTTGCAAAATGAGCTACAGATTCCCAGTGAATGTAAAGTGCAAGATGTGATGAAAACAATATGCAAATTGAGATCCTGGACAAAAGCCTACAGAAAACATTAACACTCTGCTGTAGGCCAGTTTCTAATTATGACACCTTTTGCTCTTCTGCAAAGGTTTCCTAAAATATTCTCTCCTTTTTAAGATTTTTTTGGTAAATTAAATGTCTTTTAGGTGGTTTAAACTAGTTTCTCTAACTTATGAGAAAAAAAAATTGAAAATTTTGAGCAGATTTTGTAGACAGTAAATATGAAAATAATACATGATAAAAACATTAAAGGATGCACAAGAAAAGGAAATGGAAAATGAAAGACATTCATTGTAAAAGAAAAAACATTCCCGAATATTTAAGTGCACCAAAGATATTGTACAACTGCAAGTTCAATTTGTTTCAATTTTGCAGTGTTTGAATTTAACCATTATCTCATCAGGCTTGATATAAGAATCTTCAGTCTCTAGAATATTGAGGAGAGCTTTTTTGTTTCTTTTTTGAAGGATTTCTTTAACAAATTTTTCTATTCATTTGGGATCTCATTCCAGATTTTGACACCTAGAGTACTTAATTAATCCTAAAAAGTTGTAATGTTGATGAGCGAGTAACTATTAGGTATAATTGTTTGATGTTCTCACAAAAGGTTTAATGATGTTAGATTAGGTGCACTGTTGTTATGAACATCATGCAAGCTTTAATTTACATACAGCTTCATAATATAAGATGGTAATACATGCATGTAGGTGGAATTTTTGCATTTATAAATAAGCGAATGGCATGTTCTTTTCTATCAGTAAGGTAAATTAAACATAATCCTTGCGATTTAAGAGCACAACAATTTTGTTTACTATATACTTTTTAGACCCATTGCCCTAAGCAGGGAGTCCATAGGTAAAATTAGGTAAAATTAAGGATTTGTAGATATTTATGAGGACAGATGATGGAACAATCTATCTCACCTTAGTAATCATTTGTATGGTCTTACTTATTTCAGGAATGACATAGTCAACTTGGTTTTTCCAAGAAAGATTTTCATCAATTAAAACACCTATCAGACAATCGATGTAGCTCTTATGTTCTAAACTGACTCTTCTATTTGTTTCACTATCAAATATACTTCTTTGACAAATTCTCCTTCTCTGATCCATAGGAAATGTAAAGAGAACAGTGTGGAGAATATGAATACCAGTGTCTTAGGGTGTTAAGGGTTAAAAGTCAAATGGGGCAGGGGGAACACACACAATTCTATAAAACCCACATCCCTTTGCTACCTTCATGACTGAGATTTTCATCTGCATTTTAGCCTTCAAATGGGATGCCGCAGGCATCACCATCCGAGGGGGGAATGGGGGCATACTTCCCCTGAAAATTGTGAAAAAATATGAATTTGCTATGGCATACTGTAGTCGTAAAGCCAGCATTTAAAGCTGTTGATAGAGTACCTCATCAGAAGCTGCTCTATAAGCTGAGTCATTATGGAATTCAGGGCAGCTTGTTGTCCTGAATCCAATTGTTTCTTACTAAGAGAACACAGAGGGTTAGCCTTGGAGGGTGTTTTATCAAATCAGTGTTTTGCGACATCAGGAGTCTCTCAAGGTACAGTTTTAGGGCCATTACTGTTCCTGATTTACATTAATGACTTGCCCTCATGTAT
>NC_142675.1:3172500-3250000 GCF_964200805.1 Pocillopora damicornis | reverse complement strand
AATTTTATCTTTTATGTGATATACTAATTTTACGTGATCAACTGCATACATGCCTGAATGTTCCCCTATTCATAAACTCAGTAAATTAAACTTACCTTCACAATGACCTTATCTTCGTTACTCAGTGTTTACTGTTTATCTTCGAAGACTGAATTTCTAAATAAAAAAAATAACAAGTTAACATGTACAGAGAACCTCATAATCAACCATCTTGTTGTTGATTAAGGTAATGAGCCGTTAGTCTGTTCACGCGAATTTAATTTCAGTGAAATATTCATCGTTCTACAAGTTCCATATTTTGATCTTAACTTCAGTGCAATGCTTTAATTCTGTAGGATGTATACCCGTTTGAAGATAAAAAAGGAACAAAATACATGTTTCAAGAACCTCGACAAAGGACGCTGATGGAAACATTTCAATTTAAGGATGGAAGGTCTACCACTCGCAAGTGATGGAGCTTATGACGAAGACGATGCCAAATTCGTGCCATATTTTATTTACACTTTAAGCTTAAGCGTTCTTTAGCTACACTTCGTTTGCAATGCCTTAAGCACCGAAATCGCTCTGTAAAATTATGCAGCATTCATCGAACTAACTGAGAAGTAACATCAACTTTGACTCTATGAGTGCAATTAATGCTTTAATTCTATAGGATGTAAACGCGTTTGAAGATAAAAAAAGAAGCAAAATACATGTTTCAAGACCCTCCAGAAAGGACGCTGATGGGAACATTCCAATTTAAGGATGGAAGGTCTACCACTCACAAGTGATGGAGCTTATGACAAACACGATGCCAAATTCGTGTCATATTTTACTTCCTTAAGCTGCCCTTCGCTTGCATTGCCTCAAGCACCGAAATTGCTCTATAAAATTATGCAGCATTCGTCGAACTAACTGAGAAGTGACATCGACTTTGACTCTAGCATTTCGACTTTGACTCTAGCATTTTTGCGTTATACGTCAAACAAAAAATAGACTACTTTCAAAATTGAGCTTTTGCCTACATTAAAATTTAGCTTACACATACCAATAAGCTTGCTTAGTTTAAAGAACCGGGAAGCTTTGACAACGATTATTGACGGTGTACGTTTCTTTAGGTGCGATACATAAATGTCCCCACATAATTATTTAACGAGGGTTTGTTAAAATCATTTTGCTTACCCTCAGCTTTGAGCTTCTCTCCTGATATAGACACAATCTGTCACTCAACGCTTGACATCGACTCGACCAGCAGCTGTTGGAAAAAAACTGATATGAATTAAACTCAATCAAATAAAACCGCTCGGTTTCGATTCTTAATCAAATATTTCAAGTTGAAGGCTGTTCTTCAAATCGTCTGTCTCGTACCCATGCTTCTGGCCCCAAAACTCATTTTCTACATGTCAACAAGTGAGTTGCTCTTTACGAATTCTAAAGACGCTACATTTATTTTGTGTCTTGCGATCCAGTATTCCTTTACAATGATGCAATGTACCGAGAATTAGGGTGTCGTTTGTCAGCTCATGCGATCACACAGTTAGACGTCAGTCACCTTATATCAAAGAATCAAAGGCACTCATCTGGATGACTGAGTCCAACAGAACAATGAAATGTCTGATGTAAAATACAAATGTTACGAGAAAGTTCCAAAACACTGTAATCCCTAGGCCTTTCCCTGCCTAGATCTCATTGGTAATATTCCTTACTGCCTGTTTTGAGCGATAAATGTGAATCAATGTAGAGTACGTATGGGTCTTTCAATTCTCGGAAAGAGTCAGGCGTGCATTGGTCAGCCCCAAAACAGAGAGATAGAGCGGAAGAATTGAAAGAAATAACTGCAATGCTTTTTGAGTGACTCAATAACTGAGAAGTGACATCGACTTTGACTCTAGCATTTTTGCGTTTTACGTCAAACAAAAAAAAAGGCTACTTTAAAAATTGAGCTTTTGCCTACATTAAAATTTAGCTTACACATACTAATAAGCTTGCTCGGATTTTAAAGAGCTGGGAAGCTGTGACAACGATTATTGACGGTGTGCGTTTCTTTACGCGCAATTCGTAAATGTCCCCACATAGTTATTTTACGATGATTTGTTAAGAGCGTTCTTCTTACCTTTAGCTTTGAGCTTCTCTCCTGATATAGACACAATCTGTCACTCAATGCTTGAAGTCAATTCGACCAGCAGCTGTCGGAAAAACTGATATGAATTCAACTCAATCAAATAAAACCGCTTGGTTTCGATTCTCGATCAAATACCTCAAGTTGAGGGTTGTTCTTCAAATCGTCTGTCTCGTACCCGTGCTTCTGGTCCCAGAACTCATTTTGTACATGTTAACAAGTGAGTTGCTCTTTACGAATTTTAAAGACGCTGGATTTTTTTCCGTCTTACCATTCACTATTCCTGTGCAATGATGCAATGCCCCGAGAATTAGGGTTTCGTCTGTCAGATCACGCGATCACACGGCCATACGTCAATTAACTCATACCAAAGAATCAAAGGCACTCATCCGGATGGCTGAGTCCAACAGAACAATGAAATGGCTGTTGTAAAATGCAAATGTTACTACAAAGTTCCAAAACACTGCAATCCCTAAGCCTTTCCTTGCGTAGATCTCATTGGTAATATTCTTTACTGTCGGTTGTAAGCGATAAATGTAAATCAATGTAGAGTACGTACGGCTCTGTCAATTCTCGGGAAGAGTCAGGCGTGCATTGGTCAGCCCCAAAACGGGGAGATAGAACGGAAGAGTTAAAAGTAATAACTGAAATGCCTGTTGAGGGGTTCAATTTTATCTTCTATGTGACTTACCGATTTTACGTTATTAACTACATGCATGCATGAATGTTCCCCTATTTATAAACTCATTGGAATAAACTTACCTTCCCAATGACCTCATCTTCGTTAGTCAATGTTCACTGTTTATCTTCGAAGAAAGAATGGATTTCTAAATGAAAACGTAACAAGTGCACAGAGAACCGTATGATCAAACTGTCAACCGCCATCTTGTTGTTGGTTGAGGTTGAGTCGTTAGTATATGTTCACGCGAATTTAATTTCAGTGAAATAATTTTCGTTCTACTCGTTCGATATTTTGAATTATACTTGAGTGCATTGCTTGAATTCTGTAGGATATGTACTCGTTTGAAGACAAAAAAGGAACAAAATACATGTTTCAAGAACCTCGAGAAAGGACGCCGATGGAAACATTTCAATTTAAGAGTAGAAGGTCTACCACTCGCAAGTGATGGAACTCATGACAAACACGATGCCTAGCTCGTGTCATATTTTGATTACACTTTAAGCTGAAGCGTCCATAAGCTACCCTTTGCTTGCAATGGTCTCAGTGTAGGGCTTTAAGCGCCGAAATTTCTAATAAAATTATGAAGCAAACATCGAATTAATTGAGAACTGACGTCAACTTCATTTTGCGATTAAGGTGTGCTAGGTTTAATTCCTTGATGGAAAATTCTCAGTAAAAAGTCTGTTACCTTTGATCGCATTGTGGAATTACATTCCTCGAGCAATTTGCGCAAGTGATGCAAGTAATTGATCGTGTAGAATCTATTTGAGGGAGATCTGTCGAATGCGAGAGACACTGAACCCCATCGAAGGGGTTTACATAAAAACTTGTGGGCTGATATTGGGAAACTGATATCGGGAAATTCCTTTGCTGTCATTTATAGCTCCGCTGCTAAGGTTAGATCAAATACGAGAACATGTAAAGAACATTTATTTCCTGAAGAAACTATTGTCACGTATGACAGATAACTGTATGAACACTAGGCCCCGTTTGGTGCGAAAATACGCACGGATATTTGTCCGTAGACAGTATCTGTTCCAAAACACAGGTGAAAAACGATAAAAAACGCCATTGTATAGCATAATAGTCCTTATCATGCACAAAGACTCGCTTGAAAATACTACTAACTTTGATTTCGAGAGATGAAGATGGATTTAATTTCATTTGAAAAAAATATCTTTAGTTTTATTTAAGTATTCCCGCAATTGACTGCTCAACACAGGTGAAAAACAATACAAACAGGCCGATGGTGACCGCTTAATAGAGGTGAAGATTAGAGTGATTTAGGAAGATGAAATTCAGGTCTTTGACAACCGACCGCTCAATACAGGGTGACCGCTTAATACGATGCTGCCTAATACAGGTTCGACTGCACAAGTGGGAACCTCACGATCAATATAATTCATAGCTCGACTCTAAATCTTGAGACAAACGATTAAACGATCATTTATCTACAAAACCACGATAAACAACATTTTTTATGACATTATCAACCAATTATCCAAACTCTTCCCCTCCCCCCCCCACCGGAAGTAAATTACGACCGGTCCCTAACGTCAAATCCCCCCTCCCTCCTCCGGTTAAACTACGATTCCTAGGGTTTGTTAACATGACGACAATATGTTGTAAGCAAATGAAGATCATCGCAGTATATACTCAACTTAAGCAGTTGAGAAAATAAGGCCTGAAAAAAATTCAGGCCTGAACGGGAATCGAACCCATGACCTCTGCGATACCGGTGCAGCGCTCTAACCAACTGAGCTATCAAGCCAACTGGGAGCTGGTCAATTGTGAGTTCTTTATATACCCGTAGATGGAGAAGGTGTGATAAGAATACATGAAAGTCATATATTTGTACTGCGGAAAATACATTTTAAGCAAATGAAGATCATCGCAGTATATACTGCGATGATCTTCATTTGCTTAAAATGTATTTTCCGCAGTACAAATATATGACTTTCATGTATTCTTATCACAATATGTTGTAAGTGGTATTCGTATCCTAGTTTCTACAACCTCAGGAAAAGAAAGTCTCATCTTTATGGTGATAAATTTGTGGTTTCCTCGAACTCCTGCGCATGCGAGATGTCTGTGAAATGAACAGCTCAGCATTTTATTTTAATTTTCAGGTAATGCGACGACCAAAATGGGTTTCTAAGAAGATGATTTTAATTCCAAAACAAAATACAGAGCGATGAATACGAAAAGTGAATTTTGGACCTCAGGCTTAATATCGGGGCAGATCGCTGAAGGAAACCTATTTTTCAAGCCGAAATTGAGTGGACGTCCATTTTTAGAGGGACTGTGAACTAATATAAGCAACAGCTCCTTGCAATAGAGAAGATGAACGTTATTGACTAAAGCTCTCTGTTCAATTGATGTAGAATTTTAAACCAACACTCTGCAATGGAAATGACACTTTATTTACATTTCTTACAGTTCTGTACAGTGGCAAGATTTTTTTTCTTTTACCAGAAATAAGGATAACTTTCAGAAAGTTAGTTTCTACTCTGGTTTTATAATTTCGTTCTGTTTAAGACTATCCTCAAACTAATCGATCTCTACCATAGCTTCAATGGCTTCGTCATCTTCTTCACTGGACTCTGAAAATTTGGAAGAAATAGCATCAAGACTACACAGTAAAAAAAAAAGCAAAACAAAAACAAGAACAAAAAAACCACAAAAACAGAAACAAAAACAACAACAACCAAAAAAAATGTAAAAACAATGAGAGTTTCCCACTTACGAAATGTTGAAAACATGTTCTTTAGGCTGACGATGTGAGATTGCTTCTTCTGCTCAGGGGGAAATTAAAAGTAAAGCATCTATCATTATTTATCATGGGGGGGAGGAGAAAGAATGAAGGGGGGATCACATGGTTTTCAGGGTAACAGGGGGGAGCAACAGTCATTGCTAACAAGGTACAGGGGGGGAGCTACAAAACATTGACTGCCAGTGAAAGGGGTCATTAAAAAACTACAAAGCTTTTTTTTGGGGGGGGGGGGGGTGGGGGCACCACAAGGTTAATTTCAGTGTGATACAACAAAAATCCTCCTATTCCCCCCCCAGGCAATATATACGTAGTGACTGGTCCCAAACATAGCAAAGCATGCATGGATGGCAGTACACAAAAAAAAAATCTTGTCCACTTTTGCCAGGTTGAATTGGAATTTAGAATGTTGGTATTTCACTGAGAGAGGAAAACTGGAGGACCCAGAGAAAACCCCTTGGAGCAAGGACAAGAACCAACAATGAACTCAATCCACATGTGATGCCAGGTCCAAGATTTGAACCCAGTTCACAGTGGTGAGGGGGGGTGGGAGGGGTGGGAGGGAAGCACCTCTGCACCACCCTTGCTTCCACAATTGAAGCCTAAAAATTTTTAATTAAGGTTCAAAAATTGCTTTTCATTTCCATGAGAAAACCAAAGGTCTGTGTTTGAGGTAATATAGCATTGAATTGAAACCATCTCCCTCCTTTATTTTCTTGAATCATGATTGATGCTCAAGATCACAATATTTGGAAATTCCAGCCTGGTTAAAGTTAGGAATGGGTCTCTATTCTTTCCTTGCACCCACCCCCCCCCCCCCCTCATTTGCCTTCTCACTAAAGGGAGTTCAGGTGGGAAGGAAGAGATCATGACATTGAAGTAAGTGATTGCTGATTTACAATCATAATTACCTCAATTTTTGCACAATTGTTAAAAAGTTTTGGGTATCATCCACAATGTGTCAGGATGCTATATTACATGAAAAATAATTTGACAAAGAAATAAAAGGGAAACTCATCTTGAGCAAGAACAGTTGTACCTCAAATCAAAGTAAACCTGAAGTGAATTCATGGGTAGTATTATGCAGAATATTATCTTTTTTTGGTCAGGTCAGCCTCTTAAGGTTGAAGTTATGATTACTGAGCTATTCTGCAATACATCTGGTACAAACTTAGCTGGCATCCCCACAAAAGTCCTCCCCAAGTAATCTGCCATATTTAATCCTTTAACTCCTGTGGATGACCAAGACAGAATTTCTCCTTCCAATATCAATACAATATCAAGCACACAAGTGATGAGAATAACAAAAAATACCAATGAGGGGATTATAAGTTGTTCCAAAACCAAATTCTCCAAACTAACATCACAAGAACTGTATGGCAGACAGTAAGGAGAATTACTAAAGAGATCTTGAGAGTTAAAGGGTTATCAATCAGTCCTCCATCTTAAACCCATTACACTCTAACATCAGTATGAACATTCTCCATACTGTTCTCTAAAAATTTCTTAAGGTGTTGTCAAGGAGAATTTGTTTAACAATCAAGAGCTTCTTTTCCTGTATTCTTATGGTCTTGATGTGTGATTCAGGGCTGGTAATATTACTCATGCTCTCCCCAGACTAATAAGGCTGTGCTAATGCAATGCATTGCATAATGCATCTTCTTATTATCCCTTCTTATATGCTTTGTTCATCCAATAGCAAAAAGGGTCACCTCACCTTTGATCTCTCAACCTTTCTTTTGGCCAGTGTTTGTTGGGCTTCTTCTCTAAATGAAGTCTACAAGATGCAAAGACACTTCATAATTAAAATCAGTTTAGACATGACCTGCTAAAGCTACTGGCTAACATTCATAATACGACATATTTAGCAACTTTGTGACTGCATTACAACCTGATTAGCCTGTGGTTAACTATAATCGTGATATTTTGCCACACCCAAGGATCTTAGCTGACCATACTGGCCTGTTTGTATAAATAACAACATGATTTTGAATGCAGTTTGGTGTTACTAAACATGAATACTATTTGTAGTCTTTGAAAAATTTACCAGTGCTTAATTATTTAAACCAAATTGCACAAGAAATCATGTTGTTACTTGCTAATAATTTACATGAAAAACCCATCACAGAAAGTCAAAACGGATGAAATTTTGGCTGCACCCATGCGATATTTTTAATTTGCACTTGTGTTAAAACTTTGCACTAATGTGTTATATGAGAAACATGCGTAATTTTTTCATGTACATTATTAATGAATTAATTATCTCTATTTATATCAAGCCAGAGTGGCAAGAGTAATGTGCTTAGGGTTTAGCAAAGGGAAACTATTCCTTGTAGTTGTACCCAAAGTGAAGATGAACCAGACAAAAACTTAATTAAGTCACTTTAGCTCTATATTTGAGTGTCATCAACATCCATCTTTGATTCACAAACTACATCTGACATATATATTCCACTATCTGTGCTACCACACAGAGCGCAAATAAAAGTTTAGAGGTACATGCAAAACTATACATGAAAAAATTAGTCTAAATTTAGTTATTAAAATTTAAATTAAAAAAATTATTCACTTCTCATTGGCTGAAAATGAATGCACTCTCATGTAACACTGAAGTAAGTGCAAATTACAAATTGAGCTTGCACACTTTCAAATTTTGTCTGTCTTGACTTTCAGTGATGTTTTTAGATGTTTTTTCATGTACCTTATTAGTGAGTGATACTATACTTTCCCTTGTCATTTTGTGTAATAAGCAGTCTTGTAAATTTTTCAAAGACTACAAATTGCACTTGCCCTACCAGCTCATGCAATTTGGTTGTCTTTGTGCTAGTTAACACCAAATTGCACTCATGATCACATTATTACCAATACAAAACTGCTGTAAACCAAGCAGCGAGGGCCCAAAGCAAAGGAAATTAATTATCATGACTTAAACTTTACAAAAAATGTGGGGAAAGACACAACAAGTGGCAGGCTACACAGATCTAACACATCTAACAGTTCAAGGTAAATTGTGTGTCAAAGTCACAGTGTAAGTCAACAAAACTATCTATCTAAGCTGTAAAATACTACCACAATTGTAAAAATCATCTCATTATTTTTTGCACATTATAAGTCAGCTCATTCCTGTTCTTTCCTTTTCTGGGCATCCTCCAAATGTGTTTTAAGTTCTAAAGACATGATGAAGCTTATTGAACTTAAAAAGTTCAAGTGAATTTTTTTTAATAATTAAAGCCTAAGAATTTAGACCTTCAATTGATGAAAAGATTTACGAGTTTTAACTGAAATTGACTTACTTGGATCATTTTCCATTTCAAGGGAAGTTGTGTGCATCTGATAGATACCAAATATAATCTCTTTCCTGCAAAGGGATCAATTTTAATTTCCATCACCTAGCATTAGATTGAAGTTTAACCCACTTACAAGAAGTGATCAACATGTAACTTCCCCCTATGATTTCCATACATCATCCAGCAAACAGGTTATGAGAATACTCAAACTTATCAGGTAGCAGTTATCTTGATCAAACACCAAATTCTCTTTACTAATTCACAGGGAACAGGAGAGAATTAACAATCAGATCTTAGGAGTTAAAGGGTTAAGTGGATAAAGAGTAATAGAGCAACACATCGACAAAAAACCAACAGAAGCATCCCAAAAGGCATTCAAAGTAACCCATTGAATGCGCGTAAAAAATTGCCATAACGATACATATTTAGCTTTCGATTAAGAAAAGTACGAATACGATACGAACTTATGACTATAAAAAATCGTTACACAGGTGAAAAAAGTTCTAAAAAGATCAGAAAAGATTAGAAATGCAGGTTACTTGTACAGTTCCAAAAGTTCTTTAATTGATTAAGCTTTGTACTTCAGCACTTTCGTCAAATACTCGCTTGGCAAATGAATGCCACCATCTCGATTACCAGCGTCTACTTCCCATCATTCTAGAAAGCGGCGGGGCCGCCAATTTGCAGTTGAGCGTAATACAAGATCTTTTAAGAGAGGTAAGCTGTTTAGTTCCAAGACTTGTTTTAAAACAATGTTTTAACGAACCTTCTCCAACTTGAGGTGCTCTTTTTAGGCGGTGGTTTATTCCACTGACTGCTAATGTAGACTTCTGTTCCGGAGGAGGGTTTTTACACTTACAGAAAGCCTTTTCCTTCTCGATAGTTTCTGCAGAACTTCCCGAAAAGGACACTCTATAGCCGCATCCACCATCATGTTTTTGTTTTCGTTTCCAGGGATGCACGGTAACAAAGTTTACCTTGCACAGACTACCCACACTGTTTATGCACAGCTTCCCTTACATCTTTGATTTCTTATGTCCAGTGTTAAGAGCCACTTCACTTACTTAGCATATTGGAAAAAGAGACTTTGCAATTAGAAATTCGATCTTAGATGTTTTTCTGGTTTTATTTAAAATTACTCCAGTTTGTCAAGCTGTCATCCAGTTTGTCAATCTGTCATCCAGTTTACAACTTTCCAAACCCATGCAAGATTCACAGATTGCATGAAAAACTTGTTTTAACAAACAAAAATGAGGTAAAAGTAGGTTCCATCACCTCTTCTCCTTGAGATTTGTCGACTGCATGGAAAGAAAAAGGCAACATTCACCAGAAGTCAATTTTTCTAACAGTGTGCCGGATCGTTCCATCATTTCTTCATCAACCCTGCAGCCTTAATCAAGCATTGATCAAACATTGACCTTGCAACCTTAATCATAAATTAATCACGCATTTAATAACCCTATTACCTTAATTAAACATTAAGGCTGCAAGAATGGAGGAACTGTTCACCAGCTCAAGAGGCTTTTGATTGTTAAACAAATTCTCCTTCTCAGCAACTTGGAAAATGCATAGAGAAAATGGAGAAAATACATACTGATGTTGGGGTTTGGAGGGTTAATTTTTGCAAACTGTTGTCAATTAAAGGGGGTTACATAAGGGGAAGACTAACAGCTGCACTTAGGGATCAGGTGCAGAATCCTGGCATGGTAACAATATAATTAATATGCTTTACATGATACTCCATTCTCTGTCTATGGGAATCCTGCCAAGATCCTGGTGAGGCCCCATGAGGGGCTCAGTTAGCTGTTGTGGTAGAATTCCCACACAATGGGAAATGGAATTTCATGTGAAGTATCCTATTAAAGAAAGTCTGGAAAAATGCAAAGGAAAACCAAATGGAAAGAAAAAGAGGAAGGAAACATAAGGAGAAGGAAACACCAATGTAAAATGCCAAAATATAAAAAAGAAGGAATTTAAGTCTGACCCAAAAAGTCACTGCAAAAAATAAACACTCATCTCCCTTAAAAGATGCAAGATTATGTGATCATCTATGGAATTTGTCTACACTTAAGGCTGTGGAATCTTTAGGGAAATTCGTTTTGTTAGTTGTCACACAAGAGAGATAAAAAAAGGAGGGGGTTTCCACTTACCCTCCTACTTTGGATCAATATATTTATAGGGTAAAAAGATTTAAGAAATGCTCAGTCTTCAAACCAGTAAATGCTGATTACTCATAATAAGCTGATATAAGAGAAACTTGAAGTCCTCTACACCTCTATAATTGTTCCTGTAAAGTTTTCTTTACTTACAGCATATTTACAAGCAAAGTGGACTACTTATACAAACAGGCCACCATAAAGAGTTTAAAAGCTGACATTTAGAGCGTTAGCCCTTAGTCAGAGCATAGCCTTTGCCAATTGCTCTGAAAAAGGGCTAACACTCCAAACTTCAGCTTTTAAACTCTTTACTGTAGTCAATTTATGTTATCAACTCAGTTGATAATACTAAATTACACTCTTCCACAGATGTAGCACCACAGATTCTTTAGAAACTTAATTACCCCCTTTATCTACTTATACAAGCTGATGATAGAAATGCATGTCTCTTGATGATAATAATGGTATAAATACAGACAAACTTAGAAACATTTACAACCTTATTCAAAAATTTCTGTATCAGGCCCTTTGGCAGTAAAGATGAATAAGACAGTTGGTAAGCTGCAAACAGCTGTTCATGTGCTTGTCAGGGAAACTACCACAGCCCATGCTGTTCTTTGCACACACTCTCCTTCTCTCATTTTCACTGACCATGAGACTGACACAAACTAAAAATTTTTTCTGCTATTTTCTGGCTAAGAATTCTTCTTAAGAGATTCTATCCTGCTTGATATTCCATCACTCTTGTCCAATAAGACCTGAAAGAGAACATTATAAAGGTAAAGAAATCCACCCTTAACACCTAAGATCTGATTTTTAATTCTCCCCTCTGGCTGCTACACATTTCCTTGTGAATTAGTTATAAGAATTTGGTGCTTGATCAAGATTACAACCTCTACCTGATAACTTTCAGTATTCTCATTACCTGTTTCTGGATAATGTTTGGATAATGTAGGGAGAAGTTACATGTTAATCACTTCTGAGAGTTCAGAAGGGTTAACTCCAAGATGTGATTTATATGTAACTTATACTTACAATATTAGCAAACTATCCAGCAAAAGACTTGATACACATATTAACTGAAAGAGTTGTGTAGTGATGTAACATCATATTCTCCCTACTAATTTACAAGAAAACATATGGTGACGTGAAGGGAGGATTAATAAGAAGATGTTGAGGGTTGAGGGACCTGTTTCATTCTTCCCTTAGTTGCTCAAAAGCAAACTTTTCATAATTTATTCAAAATGATTAAAAGGCTTTTCACCAGCAGTGTGTCAGGAAAGAAATCTTTCCTTGATCACAATGTGTATGTACAATCCATCTATTACTAACTAGTTATTAGACAAGGTTGAGCATGATGTATAATGATAATAGGACCAAGTAGAGTCCAATTCTGTCTGTAATCATACAAGTGATTAACCCTTTAATCCCCAAAAGTGATTAACTTGTAACTTCTCCCTATAATATCCATACACTAATCAGAAAATTGTTGGAAGATAGAAGAAAAAAATTTGAAAAATTTATGAGTGCTTATTACAGAAAATTGCAAGAGAAATCAAGTTATTTCTCGTTCATAAATGAATGTACACGAAGAAACATCTATGAAAGTCTAGACAGATGGAATTTTAAAAGCTTACAAACGCTATTTGTAATTTGCACTTGTGATACAACTTTCAGTGCACTCCTGTTACAAGAGAATTATGCACTTGTTTTCAGCCAATCAGAAGCTTGTAACTTTTTCATGTACATTATTAAACACTGTAATAACTTGGTGAAAGTGTTTAAGATGACTTCATGAAGTCATCTAAAACATCTGTATATAGAAGAGATTAAAAATAAACCCCCAGGTATACACTACTCTAGAGAGTATAAGAGAGATTAAAAATAACCCTTAGGTATACACAACCCAAGAGGGTATAAGAGAGATTTAAAATAACCCTCAGGTATACACTACCAAGAGGTTAT
Organism: Pocillopora damicornis; assembly: GCF_964200805.1. Lineage (NCBI taxonomy): Eukaryota > Metazoa > Cnidaria > Anthozoa > Scleractinia > Pocilloporidae > Pocillopora > Pocillopora damicornis. Next base: position 3,237,042 of record NC_142675.1, on the reverse strand, counting down.
AAGAGAGATTAAAATAACCATTAGGTATACATTACCCAAGAGGATATAGGAGAGATTAAAAATAACCCTCAGGTATACACTACCCAAGAGGTTATAAGAGAGATTAAAAATAACCCGCAAGTATATACTACCCAAGAGGGTATAGAAAGGAATTAAAAGTAACCCTTAGGTATACACTACCCAAGAGGGTATAAAAGAGATTAAAAATAACCCACAAGTATATACTACCCAAGAGGGTATAAGAGAGATAAAAATAACCCGCAAGTATATACTACCCAAGAGGGTATAGAAAGGAATTAAAAGTAACCCTTAGATAAACACTACCCAAAAGGCTATAAGAGAGATTAAAAATAACCCCTTGGTATACACTACCCAAGAAGGTATAAGAAAGATTAGAAATATTCCTCAAATATACACTACCCAAGAGAGTATAAGAGAGATTAAAAATAACCCACAAGTATACACTACCAAGAGGGTATGGAAGAGTATTTAGCTGCAGTTTAAATACAATACCCAAGAGGATATGGGAGAGATTAAAAATAATCCTCAGGTATGAACTACTCAGAATAGTAAAGAAGAGATTAAAAGTTAGCCTCTTAGCCTACCTGAGAGGATATAGGAGAGTATAAAGATAACCCTCAGATATACACTACCCAAGAGGGTATAAGAGAGATTAAAAATAACCCTCAGGTATACACTACCCAAAATGGTAAAGAAGAGATTAAAAATAACCCTCTGATATACACAACCCAAGAGGGTAAAGAGGAGATTAAAAATAACCCTCAGGTATACACTACCCAGGAGGGTAAAGAGGAGATTAAAAATAACCCTCAGGTATACACTACCCAAGAGGGTATAAGAGAGATTAAAAATAACCCTCAGGTATACACTACCCAAAATGGTAAAGAAGAGATTAAAAATAACCCTCTGATATACACAACCCAAGAGGGTAAAGAGGAGATTAAAAATAACCCTCAGGTATACACTACCCAAGAGGGTATAAGAGAGATTAAAAATGACCCTCAGGTATACACAACCCAAGAGGGTAAAGAAGAGATTTAAAGCAACCCCTTAGGTATACACCCAGGTATATGACCCCAGGTAAAGGAGAGATTAAAAGTAACCCTCAGGTATACACTACCAAAGGGGGTATAGAAAAGATAAAAAGTAACCCTCATGTATACACAACTCAAGAGGGGAGAGACGAGATTAAAAATAAACCCCAGGTATACACTACCCATTAGATGGTATAAGAGAGATTAAAAATAATGCTCAGATATACACTACCTAAGAGGGTGTAAGAGAGATTAAAAATAACCTTCAGATATACATTACCCAAGAGGGTATCGGAGAGATTAAAAATAACCCTTAGAACAGTATATGTATCTAATGCAAAAGAAGTTGAAATTAATTATTTTTCTCTACTATATCTAGTGATTTTTGGCCAGGTGACTCTTCATGCAGATTCAGATAGTTACTTGAGTATCCATGATTACTGACTGAATTGGACAACACAAAGTCTAATTGTCACCAATTAATCATAATCATTACAATTTTCGGAAGAACAAATGCAAAGTTTTCAACTGAAAGTGCTTTTTAAACTCTGTGACTGGTAGATTTAGCTGAGTGGACTTAACTAGTATGATTGGGTGCTTTAACTGTCCAAATACAGCTAGCCGTGTCCAATCAATGCAGTCAAACCTTGATTATCTGGACCTCCATTATCCAGGTTTTTCCATTATCTGGACTTGCTGCTCTCATCCCATTTTCTACCAACATTTATACTCATATCTTCCATTCTCCAAACTCCGGATTACCTGGGCTATAAAGCCCATGATTCTCCACAAGTCTGGATAATCAAGGTTTGACCATAAAGCCAACTGTCTGGTTACACTGTCAGATTAAAACTCTATAAAAATAACTATCGAAAACCAAAGCATCTAATGCACCAATTACATTTAAGGAAATCAAGTAATGGTCATGATTAACCCTATGATTCCCAAACTTCTAACAGACAGTTATTGAGGGAGATTTTTTACTGAAATTAGAACCCATCATATTTTAGAAAAGAAAGATGATTTTAATAACGTAAACAAACCTCCTTACACCCACAAAAGAGAACATAAACAGCTGCACATATATCAATAGACTGAGTAACATAACATTACGTAAAGAAAAGTGGTAATATTGAATGCCACACAGATGAGTGATATAAACAAAACAGTGCAATTAATACTTAAAAGCCTATGTTGTATAAACAGATAACACTACAGAAACAAAAACATTTTCACTGTACAGTGGCAGGAGTAATATTATAACAATAGAACCCTTAACCCTTTACACCCTAACATTAGTGTCCATATTCTCCACACTGATCTCTCTACATTTCCTGTGGTAATGACAAGGAGAATTTGGTTGACAATCAGGAGATCTTAAAATGGTGATTATTTCTATTATTCCCACAACCCTTACACTTGATTCAAGGGTGATACTTTAAGGAGAAATTAGAAGCCAGTCACTCTTAAGGGTTTAAGGGTTAATAAACTGGTGAAAATCTTCCATCTGGCTTTTAAATGCATATTGATTATATGGTCACTCCAGTGTTAATATCATGGATCATGTATTAATAACAGACATGTTGGTTATTGAAGTAAATATTGTGTTCAGTATGGTGAATGGCTTCATGTACAAATACATGCACAGACAGCAAGCAATTATACTGTAAGTAACTTATTCTGTTCCCAAATGTATTTCTTTTCTCAGATTAGTTTGAATGCTGTTTAGCAGTACAAATATTATATGCAATAATCGCAGCCTGCATGAAGAATAAGCTGTGAAACTGACTTTCTTGGCCCTCCCCCCCCATACTTAATTTCTAGTCCAGACTCCATATTCCAAATTCTTTGTCTTACATTCCCCATGAAAAATCCAACTGATTGAAAGCTAGAATATCATGACAGATTCTTGTATCCTAACACTTTAACTCCCAGATCAAATTTGTAATTCTCCTTACAGCAAACTATAAAATTCTTATTATATTAGTTCAGAGAATTTAGCATAGAATCAACTAATTATTTTGAAATTGATCTTTTTCTTAATTCCTACCACTTATCTGATTGATATTGTGTAGATATTGTAAGGAGAAATTCTGTCTTGGTCACTCATGGTAGTTAGCAGGTTAAATCGTGCAGGAAAATCACGTTCATTTTTAACATTGCAGTAACGAGGAGAAATTAATTTTTAAAATAACTCAGCTTGAGGAATATTTCGTAAGTTCCTCCATTTGAAACCAATTCACTTTCGATTTCTACTTTCATCAATATCAATTCTCGAAAATAAATTTGACTCTAGCACGTTTGCGTTATACGTCCGACAAAAATACCTACCTTCGAAATTCAGATTTTACATACAGTAAAATTTAGCTTATACATACCAATAAGCTTGCTGAGTTTAGAGAACTGCATGGGAAGCTGTGACAAGGATTACTGACGGTGAGCGTTTCTTTATGTGCGATTCGTAAATGTTCCTACATAGTTATTTTATGATGGTTTGTTAGAAGCATTCTTCTTACCTTTAGCTTTAAGCTTCTCTCCTGATATAGACACAATCTGTCAAACAACGCTTGAAATCGATTCGACCAACAGCTGCCGGAAAACATTGATATGAATTCAAATCAATCACATAAAACCGTTCGGTTTCGATTCTCGATCAAATAGCTCAAGGTGAAGATAGTTTTTCAAATCGTCTGTCTCGTACCCGTACTACTGGCCCCAATTAAAACTCATATTCTACATGTCAATAGGTTAGTCGCTCTTTACGAATTTCAAAGACGTTGCATTTAGTTCGCGACCTACCATCGATTCTGTGTTGCTTTGCAATGATGGGATGCTTCGAGGACCACGCGAACACAGACGATCATAATACGTCAATCACCTTAAACCAAATAATCAAAGGCATTCATCCGGATGACTGAGTGCATCAGAACAATGAAATGTCTCGAAATAGAATAAGAGGGATGGTAAGTTTTTGCTCGGTAAGATAATAGAGAGAGTTATTTTTTCGTCTTGCCATGAGCGTGGGACAAAGTAAAAATTCCGAGCTCCTACGGGGAATTGAACCTCAAACCTTCCGATTTCCGCGCTCCGGTGCTTCACCACTGAGCCACAGAGACTCCACAGTGAGCGAGTCTAGTTTATGGCACGCGTCCTGCATTCTGTTAGTTTCGAGACGCTTAATTAATATACACTTCATTATCGTTTTTGTTCTGGTTCATTTATTATCAATAAGTCTTTCGTCAGTCAATAATTATTACACAATAAGTTTGTTATCTCCGATCAATGTCCCATGTAGGTATACACGTGTAAAGATTTTACCTCAGTTATCGCTACTAAATCATCGCTGTTAAATCGTCGCTGCTCGATAATCGCTACAGGCTATTTGCTACCATTACGAGCTAGATCAAAGTAAGTCTTTATTTCTTTTGCATTTACGTTGTTTACCTCTTGTATGTATTATTGGTGTAGTTCTCGTATTCAGTTTTCTGTGCAATCGCTTCATTTTTAGTTAGGTAAATAGGTTACATTTCGAAACGCATTTTTCTTAGTTTATTTTCTGTTATATTCTATTTTAGTTCGAACCACACGCAACCTCAACCGCTACTCTCATCAAGCAAAATTACGTCTTAACGCTACCATCTAAATGTAATAAAGATCACTGTGTGCGTTCGAATTGTCCCCTCAGTCACTTAGGTAACTTTTCGAGGTTATACATACTGTTAGGATCAGCAATGTCGATAGCGTCATGTTTGTAAATCTAATAAGAAAGATGATAAATTTTGAGCCCGGTAACGTGATGGAGAGAATTGTTTTTTTATGTGAAACTTCGCTCTAGATCTCGCTCGCCGTGGAGTCTCTGTGGCTCAGAGGTAGAGCATTAGAGCGCGGAAATCCGAAGGTCAGAGGTTCAATTCCTCATGGGGACTCAGAATTTTTTCTTTGTGCCACGCTCGTGACAAGACGAAAAAACGTCGCTCATTATATCATTATTACGCTCCCAGACAAAATTAGTTGGTACACTTCACCAGAGCAACGTCTTTGGAGTTCTTTCACCCTCTCCCACCTTCAAATGTTGCTGGTTGCCAACGTTTCTATGCCATCTAGCAGAACTAACTCACTGTTATTCCTGTCAAATGACAAAGTCAAGGCTGCACCTCTGATTTCGACCGTTGTCCGCGCGGAGGTGGTTTGCGCCCCGAAATTCCTCCCGATCAGCATTTTTCTCAGCCATACTTTACGATCTAAGATCACTGTCTAAAACGATCTAAGACCACAATCTCAATACCAAAACTCCCTGCGCATTTCGCTAGAAACGAACGTTTCCTACCCGCATTTCCAAGTCCGCTTCTTTGTGTTTATGCTCTTGACAAGCAGACTGGACACGGCCGCGGAAGAGACTTGGTTACGATTTCAATTTTCTCTCTACCGCGAGTGGTACGGTCGATCAATGTACAATGCTTACCTCATCCCCTGAGACACCGCGCCTTAATCTATGGTCCTGATCAACCAATAAGACAGCGAGGTGAAACTAAAACAGGGCCCATATGTTCGAGGGCCGATTAGCACAAACCCAAGGATAATTAAAATCTAAGTTCCTCAATTTCTCTGTTTAAGAACCTTTTTCAGATCATTTACACTATTCTTCTCAGAGCATTCAATAATCAAATTGGACACAAAATGAATCCAACTGAATTTTCTTTTAAAGCTTTCAGATCTGAAATCAAATTTCACACTAACCCTGGGTTATCTGAACCCAGCATTGAACAACTTAGCCCTGATAAACAACGGACAAAATTTGAATATCCTGCGGGGTTTGCTGTGAGCACTTACGCTTGGATTATTTTCGCTTAAAAAAATGACGACATGCCAATAACCACCAACTACTCAACTAAATATTACGAAGAACGAGTTGTCACATAAAGAAAAATTATGAACACCAACACAAGGAACTTCATTGACAATCTGCGTACTCTCAATAGCTTAAACTACTCGAAATTTTATTGTCCCTTACAATGAATTTCCGGTGACTAAATGAAGGAGGTAGATCATGGGTCATTCGGCCGAATCTTCCGGGCTTAATTTGTTCCAAGGGAAATGGTTCTCGGACGAATGATTGGATACGGAATCGTATAATCTTTATATTGTTTTATTCGATCTATAAGAAAGATACAAAATTGTTGAGAAACCTAATCTAATGCGAGCGATTCATGAAATTGCACGGGAACCAACAATTCTCAATTCAATCGGTTACAAAACAAATTACTTTCTTCTGTGGCGATATCCAATCAAACGTATTTCAATAACAGGTCAGCAAAACGGGTCAGCAGATCGAACAGTAATACTCTACAGGTTACCGACGTTCAACGTAAAGTCCGTAAGGTACAAAACGCTTATGACCTTTGTCTCTGATTTCGCATTACTTAAAACGTGTCCTAACTGAACGATCAAGTTACTTAGCTATTACGCCATCGACTGTTAATCACGCGGCTAATCAAACAATCAAATGTCAATAAACGGATTAAATATCAATCAACGAAACACTATTGAAAGTGGTAAGAATTGAAATTAAAATGAAAATAGGGACTAATTAAGACAAAAAAATGAAACAAGTTTTAAGGTAATCGAAAAGAGAGTCATAGTTATAGATGTAAAGTTCCAAAGGACGTTTATTTTTGTACAGCGAATTCGGAGTGTAATATGTGGTTGCATAAAAAAGGACGTATGAATATTTTTGGTGGATCGATGAATCTTTTCTAAAAGAGTTTTGTTTAATGTTTAACTCTTGACTAAGAGAAAGGCTTTCGAAGAGAGTACCTTTTTATAGCAAATATACCCCTTTCTGTAAACTTGAATTCCACTCAAGGGTGTATCAGGGGTTTGGTGCATGCGTGTGTAGGTGTGTGTGTGGAGGGGAAGGGGGAGGGGGATGTCGGAAGGAGAATGTGCACCTCCCTTTGTAAACTTCACTTCTTTCAAGGGTACATGAAGGGTTTTATGACGGTGGGAGAGGGGTAGGAACAATTTTGAACCCCTCTATCTAAAATTGACCTCCCCTCCTGGGTGTATGATGGGGAAGAGGGGGGAGGGGGACGTAAGGAGCGTGCGGAAAAATTGATAGTTTTAGGGTAGGACTCCTCCTCCCGCCCTTTTTGATTAATTCACGATCTTTGTTTTATTATACGTGGATAGCTTTTCAGACATGCGCAACTTAAGCTTAGTGTTTCTTCTCTTCTTAATGTGCCTATGACAGGGACTTTTTTTTAGCGTATCTAATTAGCTCATCATATATTCAAACCAGTTCCGGTAAAAGAAAAATTTCAAAAAGGCAAAGCTCGGTTTTTCCGGGCCCTAAAGTGCTCTTAGTTTGTCCTCAAAGTGTCCGGTAGACTGGTAACGAGTTAGCCTCAGTTATCACTCACAAATCTCTCACATCTCTTGTAACTTTGTATCACTCAGGTTTTGGATACTCTTGAAATGATGTCCAATAGCTATGTATACCTACCTTCAGCAAGCTCTACCGAGAGTTTTGATTCATCGTACTCAGGTAGTAAAGAAGAAATGGAAGTTGCGAGTACGGTTCAGCCCGTTGGGTTTGTGTTCTATTTTCTGTAGCGAACTCTATGGTAAGAATGGGTAGCTCTGCTCTTTTCTGCTGTTATAACATGTAATTCCTTCGCACTAAGTGCGGCGAAGGTTCCCCTCGGTCAGTGCTGTTGAGTTTCGTTGGCGTAGAGAATAATTTACGTTACGTTACGCACGTTAATTTTCACCGCGAAGTCATCGGGCAATTTTACTGCAAGTTGCTCCTGTTCTCAGACATTGCAAAGGCAGGGCCTATCGTCGTCGAGCCGTTCAAATGGAAAACGCGTGAGTTTACAGTAATCTGATTCAGGTCTATCTCAAATAAGCCTTTTAATCGAGAAAAACCTCTTTAGTTTGAGTGCAGCATTGACACATGACCCATTTCGCTCACTGACAAATAACTGACATCAGTGCTGCAAAGGAATATTTCGTATGCGTTGACTTTCACACGGCACTTGGATTCACTACTTTCTAATTCAACAATATCCGTGTTTCACAATTCATCGCGTTGCAGTGCTGTTGTATGATATTGCTATTTTTGCTACTTTTAGTTTCTTGAGGGCAGAGTGGAATTGATAGCTTATCTGGTGGTCGTTGGGAGAAGACAAGGTCCCTTCGAGCTTGTGTTTATGCTTGTACCCTCCAGAGGTTTCGCACTGTTCAGGCAACAGGATATCAGCGGTCAGTTCAGGAAAGGGCTTGACCTTTATTACAAATGATATATTTCTGTTATTAAAATTCGATGGAAACCACAACTGGTAGGATTATCAAACGATCAGAAAAGCGCAAATGTAATCGTGTGGAAAGACAAAGAGTATAAGTACATCTCAAGCGCGTGAAATAAGCAACATTAAGAAGCTCATCATTCTTCGCTCTCGAAATGTCAACCGAAAAGAATGTGGAATAATCGTGTCCGATGTGGGAATAGGCCCCTTAATCAGCATTCTTTTTAGCTGAATTCATTGGAAATCTAAGTTCCTTTGATTTGACCAGTGGTATGTGTTTGTGACAGCCGTCTTCGATGACTTTGAAGAGTAAAATCTCTTCTATGACGACGAGTAAAGCGCTTCCATTTTGGCCATACAGCTACATCCTTTGGAAAGTAGTGTATAGAAATACCCGATGTATGTGTATCAAACCCTGCAAGAACATAAACAAATATGGCCGACGATTCGAAGATCAGCGTTGCTCGTGTTTAACTATTTCAGTCATAGTTTTCGACATGGCGTCTCGTTACTTACTCAACATGGAAAATAAGGGATATTCTGGCGCGTTGGGAACTTTTTTGATGGGAGGAAATGGCAATTTTACAGGATATTTGGACGCTTCGAACTCTGTAGCAGTCAATTCGATCGAGAGCAGTTGACTTTATTGATGCACTTTCCTGTAATAGGCGAATGTTTGGGATGGAGAACGACGGATTTTGAAGAACTGTATGGCGACCTAGGTCAATTATCAATGACAAAAGAACTGGCTCGGGAAGTAAGTGGTTTTGATTTATCGAGTCCCTGTGAGGTTTGATGAATAGCAGAATCAGTACTAAATATTTCTCGATCGAGAGCAGACGGGACCATGAGCTCCTGATTGTTATATTTTAGAAATTTTACAAATTTCCATACAGTTTCTTATATTATTTGGACGCCATTATGGACGAAATGCGCAAGCGCGGCCGCCATCTTGTCCAATATTTCTGCCGATACTTTGATTTCAGTTAGAAAGACAAGTCACTCTTTCACCCAGTTTTTCTTTGTAAGCAGAGTAAAACCCAGTTCCTAACACATCCAAATTATATCGAGTCATGGGTCAATTTACAAAAGATATCAAGCGAAAAAATGCAATTGAAGAAAGGAAGCTGCAGGCTATGGAGCTTCATAATCAAACGGACTTTCTGGAAGAATGCAAAAAAACTAAGCATATCAAGAAAAAAATAGAGGACAAAAACTGTAATTCTATTGAAAACACCTTTATTTATATCAGTTAAGTCTTAAGAAATACATTAATCGTTCAAGTAAATTAACTCTTACAAAATTAAAAAATATATTTTGACAACTTTTCTAAAAAAAGTCCACTTCGACAAATAAATTGTTCTTCACAGCCTACAACAAAGCCTCATATAGTCATCATAAAGAGTCTTGCCATACAACATGACTACAAGTCAATTAATTAACTCTCTACACCCTAAGAGTCATCAACTTCAAATTTCTCCTCACAGTTTATGAGAATCAAGTAACTGATCACCAGAGAATAATTACTCTAACCTTTAATCGCTTAAGGCAGTTCCTCTCAAAAGAAAAAATGTGAGCAGAATCTGTTGCTTAAGACAAAAAAACATTACATCCGATTTTAAACTACAGCAAGATCCGAGACAATCGAATGTTTCCAACTTATCCTCACGCGGATAATCTGATGGTTCACACGCATGCGCGTTACAAATAAAGCATGGTTTCAGCTTCATCCATTAGAGATGACAGAGTAAATATTGAATAGGTACGATTGTGATAAAGTGTAACGGTCTCCTGAATAAAACCGTGCAAGCTTTCATAAAAGCTCTTACAAAAGTAAATAATCTTAGCAAACAGATCCTACCTGAGTCTTGCACTAATACTGATATCGACAAATATAAGCTACTGTACATTTACGCTGTTCCAGGTCAGAGTAATTAATCGCTGCTTATTCCAGACGTAAACGCTTCATAAAGTTGGTCCTTTGGCAAGGTAGCTATGTTCTGGAGTGTTCAAATGTATTGTCAGAGATGGATGACACTTCAACCTGTGCAGGATCAGAGCAGCAGCACCAGTATCACTAATTTTATTAAGACACAAATTCAATGTTGTCAGAGATGCATTCTCTCTCAAACACTCGCCCAGAGCAGCAGCACCATCATCACCAATTTCATTCTTATCCAAATCCAACTTTTTCAGCGATGTATTATATTTCAAACCCTCACCCAGAGCAGCAGCACCATCACCAATTTCATTATATTTCAAATTCAACGTTGTCAGAGATGTATTATATTTCAAACACTCACCCAAAGCAGCAGCACCATCATCACCAATTTCATTATCTATCAAATCCAACTTTGTCAGCGATTTGTTGTATTTCAAACAATCACCCAGAGCAGCAGCACCATCATCACCAATTCCATTATAACCCAAATCCAACTTTGTCAGAGATGTGTTATATTTCAAACACTCACCCAGAGTAGCAGCACCATTACCACTAATAAAAGTAGCATTAAAATGCAATATTGTTAAAGATGTATTACATTTTAAACACTCACCCAGAGCACCAGCACCACCATCACCAAAAATATTTTTACCCAAATCCAACATTGTCAGAGATTTATTAAATTTTAAACACTCACCCAGAGCAGCAGCACCATCATCACCAATGACATTACCAAACAAATTCAACTTTGTCAGAGATCTATTACATTTTAAACACTCAGCCAGAGCAGCAGCACCGTCACAACCAATTTGATTACCTTGCAAATCCAACTTTGTCAGAGATGTGTTATATTTCAAACACTCACCCAGAGCAGCAGCACCATCATCACCAATGCAATTACGACACAAATCCAACATTGTCAGAGATGTGTTACAATTTAAACACTCACCCAGAGCAGCAGCACCATCACCACCAATTTGATTAAGTTGTAAATCCAACTTTGTCAGAGATGTATTATTTAGCAAACACTCTCCCAGAGCAGCAGCACCATTACCACCAATTCCATTACCAACCAAACCTAACGTTGTCAGCGATGTGTTAGATTTCAAACACTCACCCAGGGCAGCAGCACCATCACCACCAATTCTACTACCACGCAAATCCAATGTTGTCACAGTTGTATTTGTTTTAAGAACGTTACTCAAAGAGACAGCTAAAGTTTCATCCACTTCTCTCGCTGAAATAGCAACAGTTTCAGTTAGAAGGGAAGCGCCAAAAGCGGAAGCCAATTCTTCATCAACATTTTTGTTCTTATTTAAGCATTCACGAACACACTCTAACATGAAGATCACGCTTTCCTCTTCTTCCTGGTTTAAATGTGTTGTTATACTTTTCAGAAGATTCGGCACTGTTTCTTTGCATCGTGCTGCTAACATTCCAAATGTAAACAGAAGCACTTCTTTCAGCTCATGGCGATATTTTCTGTCAGCAGCTATGCTGTTCGTGCTGATTTCGTTCTTGATAAGCTGACAACTGAGATAGAAAGCTGCGAAGAATTCTTGGAAAGTCTTGTGAAGAAAGCCATATCGTTTGGTTGGTGTTAGTTTACTGCCTCCAGGCTGAACTGACAGAAATCCAAATGCAGGTAAATCGTTTGCTTTGTGTTTTTCAAGCTCCTTCTCGTCAAAATCCAAGTTGTCCTCGAGTAAACCTTTCAAAGCTATCGAACCAAGGTGTTTCAATTGGCTTTCGTAAAGGTCAACAAGGTCTTCACCGTTTTCTGGTAGTTGCTGCTTTGTTCTGTATCTTCTTAATACACACTCCACTATTTTAATGTACAGCTTCGTTCTGCTTTCAGGAAATACACCGTTCAAAGCTTCATAGACCAGGCAAAGAAGCGCAGTGTTGAGAGGATTCCTCAATATTTCATATAACTTGCTATCATAAAACAGGTGTTTGATAAGCTGCTCGGCCAATTTTATGTTGGCTCTAAAGTAATTTCCAATGTAGGTTTCTACATCTTCTTCAGTAAATCCCTCAACCTCCAGCAGCGTGTCGCAGTATTTTCGAACTTTGACTCCAGCTTCGTGTCGTGCCGTTCCAATCACGCGACAGTTTGGCAGCTCTCGCCCTTGAATAACTTCTGAAAACATAGCTAGCTTCTTCTCAGAAACTTCATCCAATCCATCGAGTACCAGAAGAACATTAGATTGATTGTGGCGAATGAAGTCGAAGAACCTCTCTCGTTGGTCTTCACCAACTTCTCGAGGCAGAAGTTGATCTTCAATGGCTTCCCAAAGGCCAGACCGAACATCACGACATTTGATCAAAAGCACTATTACAAAGTTTGTGAAGTAATTTCCAGTTGCGTGTTTTCCTGAGGCCCAGTCGAAAACAACTTTTTTACAGTAAGTTGTCTTTCCCATACCAGGCTTCCCTTCAATTAACACAACTCTTGGTTCTTCACATTCTTCGTGCTGGTTGAAGATTTCAGACATCGTGACAACTCGTCCTGTTACGGTTCCTCTCGTTTTCTTTCTGTAGATGACTTTAAGTCTGGTGTAGATGTCGTCAAAGGAGAAGTGAAAGTCTTCACACCAGGGAAACGGTGCTAGCCAACCTTCCCGATTTTTGTAGAGTTGACGAATGTTATCAATAATTTCAGTTGCGTCAAATCCATCTGAAAAAGAATTGGCTGTTGGTTTTTAAGGCATTCTTACTGACACGCTATATGACGCTATGACTCTTAGAAAAGTAAGCAATTATATGGGATGAAGTTGAGTATGATATCATAAACAGAGTTTAATATTTATGATAATATGTAAAAACGGAATTCAACAATTGTTTCATAATACATGAGTCTATTTTGTTTTCCTCATGTTTTTTATCTTTTTTCCACGCTCGTGACAAGACGAAAAACATTTCTTTATTTCTTTTACCAAGCTCCAAATTTACCTTCTTTCTTATACTATTTAAAAACATGCCGCTATCGACATTGCTGATCCTAGCAGCATGCAGGACGCGTGTCATATCTAAACTTCGTAAGGGGCCCAGCTCACTATAAAGTTTCTGTGTTGCTTACTGGTCCAGGAACATATATCAGATCACTTCAAATCACTTTGGTAAATGTCATTAGCCTCTGAATTTTCCATATTTTGGTTGTGTTACATAAACCACACTAACTACTGTAGAGAATACATGCAGGCCAGTTCACCTGGCTCATGGAGTGAATTTTTATTCATCAATTACATTTCTCAATTTAACCATAAGTTTTTTCTCCCACCACCTTAAGAGGCCTTGTTAAACCTACAGGTATGTAAACTCAAAATATGGGTAACTTAATTTCCTCTTTGTGAACTATTACTGAATAAATCATCTTGATTTATAATCCATACAAGAATATGCTGTGGGAACATAGATCTAAGTCAGACCTATCCTTGTAAAAAGAGAAGATTGAGACAGGAAGCAATACCTGCATTAAAGTGAGGCCAATCTTGAAATATGACTGGATCATTCAAAATGTTGGCCACAACAGAAGCTGCCATCACACAGGCAATTTGTTTCCATTTCTCACTAGAAGACTGTGTTTCCTCTACAAAGTCTTTGATGCCCTTGACTACCAACCATTCTATCTTAAAATCATGGGCTGCTGCATACACTCCTGAAAAAACACTCATGTCTGCTAACTATATTATATTATATTATATTAAGCTTATTTTCTTAACATCCTTGAAATAATTGTTCAATCAAAGCTCAAGAAGATTCACACTCTAGCTGTTTGTAAACATGCACATTAAAGGAAGACGTTCGTTAGCTCCGAAATCAAATTTTTTCAACCAGTAATTAAAAGAAATTGTATACACTGAGACTTTAAAATTATTCTTTAGGCTTCACCTTGTTTCATAAGTAACTTTCAACATTTCTCAAAAGACAAACTTCTGCCAGATAGAGTTAACCCTTTCACTCCTAAGATATCATTGGTTATTGTCTTCAACCCTTTAACTCCCGTGAGTGACCAAGTAAGAATTTCTCCTTACTATATCGATACAATATCATGCAGACAAGTGATGAGAATAAAGAAAAAATGTCAATTATGGGATTACTAATAATTATTGTTCTGATACCAAATTCTCCAAACTAACATAATGAGAATCATTTTACAGACAGTAAGTAGAACTGCTAATGAGATCTTGGGAGTTAAAGGGTTGATGTCTGTTATACAATTCCTACGATGATGGTTAGGAGAATTTGGTTTTGGATCAACCAATAATCCCCTAATTGACTTTTTTTCCTTTTCCCAATACTTATCTGCTTGATGTAATGTTGATACTGTAAGGAGAAACTCTGTCTTGGTCAGTCATGGGAGTTTAAGTGTTAACAGGGACTGTGATACTATTCCTCAACTCTCAAACTACTCAACAAAATACTTTCTACATTTTTGAGATGACAAATGTAAGACAATTCATGACACCCTGAAGAAGCACACTCAATTTCGCCAGAAGAAGTATTCAGTCACCTTCACCTGCAAGAAAAATCTTCCTACCCCAGCCAAACACAAAATCACTATTATTATGCAATATACAATTCCTGAAAATTTGGCATGCTAGATGGTACATACTATTTCATGGACCAGCAGAGACAATACAAGAGCAGTGTTTTTCAAAACACTTCCTCCAAGTGCAAAAGTGCTTGGCTCATCAATAATTTGAGTTATTATGATTCTCACCTCCACCTTCCATTTCAACTGCAATTGCTTCAGGATGTTTCCTAATCATATCTCTGTTTGCATCTGAGATACTCAGAACCACTCCATCACAGTGCACTTTGGCATTATATTCATCAGCATTTTGTAAAGGTGCCTTCCACCCATCAGCCACATGTTTGATCAAGTTACCAATATCTCTGCTGGGGGGAGTTTTGTGTGCAGCTGTTATAAGCTTTGCTGAAACAACCACATCTCCTAAATTGACCTTTTTGCTGTTCAAACCACTGCAGGCACCAACAGAAAAAATAGCCTTAGGTCTCAGTAGCAAAATCGCATCTTTTGAAACCGACAAAGAACCACCAGGAGCATCAAGACCTTTGGAGCACCTCATCAATGCGATTTTCATTTTCTTTCCTTGATCATCACCCATGCACCCAAAGTACACATAGCCAGTACTGATGTGGTAACTCTTAAAGGGTTTCTTCAGGTAAGCAAAGCAGCTTAAAAACTCACAGTCTTCCACTGTTAATAAAAGAATATCAACAGGAAGTTCGACAGTTTCCCACGGATTACAGATTGTTGGAAGATCACTCAACTCTGGAAGTTTCACGCTGGGCTCCGGTGGGCTGCTATTGCCAGTCTGTGCTGATGTATTTTCTCCTGGCATTATTACTGTCTCTGAAAAAGAAGGTTGTAATTTTTTTTAAACATTTGTATGTGACAATAAATAGCTTACCCAAATGGAAATCAAAAGATAAGAAAGATGAAGGAAAAAAAAAGCAAATTATGGATACACTTGATGTGTCAAGGGAATAAAGATTCACAACTTCAATTACACATAGTTGTGACTTTAAAAAAAAATTTGCTCAAAATTCAATTTCATCTAATGATCTAGTACGACTTACTGTACATTATTGACTCTACAAGTTAGTTTAAAACTCTGGTTTAAAAAAAAAATTACACACACCTCTCTCCCATGAATTTTGTTCAGAAATGTCAAAGGAATCCTCCATTTCCCCTCCTTTCCTGGCCTTTTTCACAATCTTGTCTTCATGCAATTTGTCTGTGATGCAGTCATCATCTTTCAACCACTCTCTCAGAAGCTCTCGGTAGTGTTCTTCAAGATCAGCATCCATACAATGGAGTGTAGGATCATCTATAACTTCCTCATAGCAGGTCCCTCCAATATGCAGAAAGGTGTCTTTGATGCTGTTCCAGTACCAACAAAAAGTTGGATCATCAACTGAAGCATTACCAGCATGACTGAAAACTCTGTCCCTGAAAAACTTGATGCGAGTGATGTCAGCTTCTGGAGAGGTGTCTGATCCCGGAATAAGGTTATTCCAGCCAGAGGCAGGGAGAGTCAGACCGCAGATATTCTTCAGAAGAAATAGCAGTAGGGAGGTGTCAAAGTCCTTTGAGGAAACTGAAGATTTGGAAGCAGGATACAGTTTCTCCCACTGGGAAGTACTCAGGACTCTCTTCTTTCGTAGTGTTTTCAATTTAGCATGGTTTGTGGGATTAGTCAGAACTGCATGAAGGTTTTCTGATGGACATACCCGGTCAAAGATATCCCTTAGCACAAGTGATCCAACTTTAACAAGAAGGCAACAGAGCTGGGCATAATTAGAGGTCTCCTTGGTAGAAGGATGCAATGGGGTGGCAGAAGCCATGAAATCAAGTCCTCTGTAAAGAAATGCTTGTTATTAATACATGGAAGGCAACATTACAGAGCACACACAAAAATTATTACTTTATTCTAACTTTGCAACACCAGAATATTACAGCACTCCAAAATGAGTTAAATATCACGCAACAGATCAATAAAATAAGTTTGCTGCATCTTCCATTTTAACCCTTTAACCTCTTAAGAGCTGTGATTGGCTTCTAATTTCTCCTTACAGTATCATCCTTGCATCAAATGTATGGGTCACAAGAATTAAGGAGATCATCAAAAATTTAAAAAGTTCCTGATTTTCACCTCACATTTTATCTATTTTCTCATATTCGATATAAAAAATATTCCTTTGACTTGCAGATAGCAGATGCTAATCCAGATGGGGCAATTTTTTACTTAAGATTACTGTCAACAAAATCGAGTGCCTTTTGGAAAAATTGTCGTACTCATACTACTATTAAAGAAACTGTAGATCATGGCTAGTTTAATCAAAGATAAAGTCAAAAAGTACAAGGGAAACTTACATCTGCTCTATTGCACAATATTTGATATCTGCATGTTTACTTGATGCTTACACATGATTAGATTAAAACAGAAACCTTAGAAAAAATATACATCACAATAAAGCTTATTAAGTACAGATTATCGAAATAACAAAACTTTTCACAGTTTTTGTTTTGTTAGGTGCACGTAAGTATTTAAATGCAATATTGATGGTGTTTGCTTTACTGAGTTACCATGCAGCCTCCGTCTTTTTTTACTCCAGACCTTGAAACAAACTGGACAGTATAACTCAGCAGATAATGGGCTAACAAAGAGTGTCAGGCAATTTCGATATTCCTATTGGTTACTGAGAAAATCTATTGCGAGGTTGGATTTCCCTTGATGTCAAACTCCAGTAAATTACAGGAGAAATATTTGAAATTTCGTTAAAGCCTTATGCACTCGTGTGTGATAATATCTGAGGAACATTCAAGCCAATTTTCATGAACCCATTCACATACCCTATTAATGTAGAGGTAACTTGTGTAATAACAAACCTCGAGTTTTTGGCCTCCAAAGAAATTCAGAGTTTTCTTGCCTCCTTTTCAAAAGTGTGTCAATGCAGTCATGCCACCGACCAATAAAACACAATATCAAACCCCCTAGCAAGCCTCCTGACAAAGAACTTCTTTGAAATTTGCAGGAAAGGTCATTTCGTGAAATGGGAACATGAGTTAAAAAAAATCCAAAATTCATCAAGCAAGCTGGTGAAAGTGAACAACTTAACTTCAATTTCATTATGCTCTCCCCTGCTTTTAGTTGACTCTTCTAGGCCATTTGATGAGGACTCTCATTATGCAACATTTTGCAAAATGTGCTAGAGATTCCCAGTGAATGCGCAGTGCAAGATGTGATGTAAACAATATATGCAAATTGAGATCCTGCACAAAAGCCCACAGAAAATGTCAACACTCAGGTGGAGGCCTTTCCAATTATGACGCCTTTTGCTCTTCTGTGCAGGTTTCCTGAAACATTCTTTCTACTGTATCTCGCCTTCTTTTTAAGATTTTTACAGTAAATGAAACTTTTATGTGGTTAAAACTAGTTTCTCTGACTTAAGAGAAAAAAATGAAATTTTGAAAATTTTGAGCAGATTTTGTTGAAAATAATAATATGGAAAAAAAAGCATCAAAAGATACACAAGAAAAGAAAATGGAAAATGAAAGACATTCATTGTAAAAGAGAAAAGTCCTGAATATCTAAGTGGACCAAAGATATTTTACAACTGCAAGTTCAATTTGTTTCAATTTTGCCATGTTTGAATTTAACCATTATCTCATCAGGCTTGAAGTAAGAATCTTCAGTCTCTAGAATATTGCTGCAGAAGAGCCTTTTTGTTTCTTTTTTGAAGGATTTCTTTGACAAAATTTTCTATTCATTTAATCAGCATCTCATTCCAGATTTTGACACCTAGAGTACTTAATCCTAACAAGTTGTGATGTTGATGAGCAAGTAGTATATAAGTATAATTGTTTAATGTTCTCACAAAACGTTTCATGATGTTAGAAGGTGCACTGTTGTTATGAAGATTGAGCATTAATTTACATACAGCTTCATGATATAAGATGGTAATAGGTAGAATTTTTGCATTTATAAATAAGGGAATAGAATGTTCTTTTTTATCAGTAAGGTACATTAAACACAGATGATGGAACAATGTATCTCACCTTAGCAATCATTTGAATGCCAGGTCTTACTTATTTAAGCAGTAACACAGTCAACGTGGTTTTTCCAAGAAAGATTTTCATCAATTAAAACAACTATTAAACAATTGATGTAGCTAATGTTCTAAACTGACTTTTCTATTTGTTTCACTATCAAATATACTTCTTTGATAAATTCTCCTTGTCTGTTCCATAGGAAATGTAAAGAGAACAGTGTGGAGAATATGAATACCAATGTCTTAGGGTGTTAAGGGTTAAAAGTCAAATGGGGCACTCGGGGTGAACCCACACAATTCTATAAAACCCACATTGCAGGACCTCCCTTTGCTACCTTCATGACTGATCTGCATTTTAGTCTTCCAATGGGATACAGGGGGGAATGGGGGCAATTACTTCTCCTGAAAATTGTTAAAAAATATGACTTTGCTATGGCATACTTTATTCTAAAAGCAAGCATTTCCACTGCTGGAAAAACTTTGAAGCAAGTTCAAAGGGAACAAATTGAGTCACTCGATCTTAGGGGTTTAAGGGTTTAACAAACTGATGAAAATCTTCCATCTGGCTTTTAAATGCATATTGGTTTTATGGTCACAATTTTAGGTGTTAGAGGATTGGACTCCAGTGTTAATATTATGCGATTTATTAATAAGAACATGTTGGTTATTGAAGTAAATGTTGATTTTGGTCTGATAAATGGCTTCATGTACAAATACACGCTGCCCCACAAATGTTATGCTGCTTTCAAATGTTTTTCTTTTTTTCAGATTCGGTTGAATGCCGTTGAGCTGTACAAATATTATATGCAATAATCACAGCCTGTATGAAGAATAAGCTGTGAAACTGACTTTCTTGGCCCCCACCCCTCCCTCCATAGTCAATTTGCAGTCCAAATTCCACATTCCCAATTAAAAATCCGACTGATTGCAAGCTAGAAATATATCCCAACAAACGCTTGTATCCTAATACTTATTGTATCTTTAGATAGTGAAAGAAAGTCACGTCCATTTTAAACAATGCAAAAACGAAGACAAATTGATTCCTAAAATAACTCGGCTTGAGGAATATTTCCCAGGTCTTTCAATTTGAGACTATTTCACTTTCGATTTCCGTCATTAAACATCAGACAGAAAAAAAAAACTTTCGAAATTCCGATTTTACTCACAGTAAAATTAGATTACACATACCAATAAGCTTGCTGAGTTTAACGAACTGGGAAGCTGTGACAACGATTATTGACGGTGTGCATTTCTTTAGGTGCGATTAACGTAAATGTTTCCACACTGTGGGAATTGAATTATTTTACAAGAGTTTGTTAAAATCGTTTTACTTACCCTCAGCTTTGAGCTTCTCTCCTGATATAGACACAATCTGTCACTCAAGGCTTGAAATTGATTCGACCAGCAGCTGTTGGAAAAAAACTGATATGAATTCAACTCAATCAAATAAAACCGCTCGGTTGCGATTCTCGATCAAATACCTCAAGTTGAAGGTTGTTCTTTAAATGGTCTGTCTCGTACCCGTGCTTCTGCCCCAAAACTCATTTTCTACATGTCAACAAGTGAGTTTCTCTCTACGAATTTTAAAGACGCTACATTTATTGTGCATCTTGCGATCCAGTATTCCTTTGCAATGATGCAATACCTTGAGAATTAAAGGGTGTCGTCTGTCAGATCACCCGATCACAGACAATCATACGTCAATCATCTTATACCAAAGAATCAAAGGCACTCATCCGGATGGCTGAGTCCAACACAACAGTGAAATGTCTGTTGTAAAATGCAAATATTACGACACAGTTCCAAAACACTGCAATCCCTAGGTCTTTCCCTGCCAAGATCTCATTGGTAATATTCCTTAGTAACAACTTCAGTTCTTGGTGAGTGACTCAATTTTATCTTTTATGTGATATACTAATTTTTACGTGATCAACTGCATACATGCCTGAATGTTCCCTTATTATTAAACTCAGTAAATTAAACTTACCTTCACAATGACCTTATCTTCGTTACTCAGTGTTTACTGTTTATCTTCGAAGAAGGACTGAATTTCTAAATTTAAAAAAATAACAAGTTAACATGTACAGAGAACCTCATAATCAACCATCTTGTTGTTGATCAAGGTAATGAGCCGTTAGTCTGTTCACGCGAATTTAATTTCAGTGAAATATTCATCGTTCTACAAGTTCCATATTTTGATCTTAACTTGAGTGCAATGCTTTAATTCTGTAGGATGTATACCCGTTTGAAGATAAAAAAGGAACAAAATACATGTTTCAAGAACCTCGACAAAGGACGCTGATGGAAACATTTCAATTTAAGGATGGAAGGTCTACCACTCGCAAGTGATGGAGCTTATGACGAAGACGATGCCAAATTCGTGCCATATTTTATTTACACTTTAAGCTGAAGCATTCTTTAGCTACACTTCGTTTGCAATGCCTTAAGCACCGAAATCGCTCTGTAAAATTATGCAGCATTCATCGAACTAACTGAGAACTAACATCAACTTTGACTCTTTGAGTGCAATTAATGCTTTAATTCTGTAGGATGTAAACACGTTTGAAGATAAAAAAGAAGCAAAATACATGTTTCAAGACCCTCCAGAAAGGATGCTGATGGGAACATTCCAACTTAAGGATGGAAGGTCTACCACTCACAAGTGATGGAGCTTATGCCAAACACGATGCCAAATTCGTGCCATATTTTACTTCCTTAAGCTGCCTTTCGCTTGCGTTGCCTTAAGCACCGAAATTGCTCTGTAAAATTATGCAGCATTCATCGAACTAACTGAGAAGTGACATCGACTTTGACTCTAGCATTTTTGCGTTATACGTCAAACAAAAAAAGACTACTTTCAAAATTGAGCTTTTGCCTACATTAAAATTTAGCTTACACATACCAATAAGATTACTGAGTTTAAAGAACCGGGAAGCTTTGACAACGATTATTGACGGTGTGCGTTCTTTATGCGCAATTCGTAAATGTCTCCACATAAGTATTTTAGGATGGTTTGTAAAGAGCGTCCTTCTTACCTTTAGCTTCGAGCTTCTCTCCTGATAACGACACAATCTGTTACTCAACGCTTGAAATCGATTCGACCAGCAGCTGTTGGAAAAAAACTGATATGAATTAAACTCAATCAAATAAAACCGCTAGGTTTCGATTCTCGATCAAATACCTCATGTTGAGGGTTGTTCTTCAAATGGTCTGTCTCGTACCCATGCTTCTGGTTCCAAAACTCATTTTCTCATTTCTACAATCCCTTGGCCTTTCCCTGCCTAGATCTCATTGGTAATATTCCTTACTGTCTGTTGTAGGCGATAAATGTGAATCAATGTAGAGAACGTATGGCTCTGTCAATTCCCGGAGAGAGTCAGACGTGCATTGGTCAGCGCCAAAACAGGGGGATTGAAGCATTGAAAGTCACAACTTCAAATCTTGGTGAGTGACTCGATTTTTTTTATGTGATATACTAATTTTACGTGAACAACTGCATGTATGCGTGAATGTTTCCTTTATTTATAAACTCAGTAAATTAAACTTACCTTCGCAATGACCTTATCTTCGTTACTCAGTGTTTACTGTTTCTACTGTTGTATAATCGAAGAAGGACTGGATTTCTAAATAGAAAAATAATAAGTTAACATGTGCAGAGAACCTCATTTTATCAAACTGTCAACCGCCATCTTGTTGGTTGAGGTTGAATCGTTAGTCTGCTCACGCGAACTTAATTTCAGTGAAATATTCATCGTTCTGCTAGTTCCATGTTTTGATTTAAACTCGAGTGTAATACTTTAATTCTGAATGATATATCTGCGTTTGAAGATAAAAAAGGGAATGAAATACATGTTTCAAGACCCTCGACAAAGGACGCTGATGGAAACATTCCAATTTAAGAATGGAAGGTCTACCACTCACAAGTGATGGAGCTTATGACAAACACGATGCCAAATTCGTGTCATATTTTACTTCCTTAAGCTGCCCTTCGCTTGCGTTGCCTCAAGCACCGAAATTGCTCTGTAAAATTATGCAGCATTCGTCGAACTAACAGAGAAGTGACATCGACTTTGACTCTAGCATTTTTGCCTTATACGTCGGAAAAAAAAAGACTATTTTCATAATTGAGCTTTTGCCTACATTAAAATTTAGCTTACACATACCAATAAGCTTGCTTAGTTTAAAGAACCGGGAAGCTTTCACAACGATTATTGACGGTGTGCGTTTCTTTAGGTGCGATACATAAATGTCCCCACGTAATTATTTAACGAGGGTTTGTTAAAATCATTTTGCTTACCCTCAGCTTTGAGCTTCTCTCCTGATATAGACTCAATCTGTCACTCAACGCTTGACATCGACTCGACCAGCAGCTGTTGGAAAAAAACTGATATGAATTCAACTCAATCAAATAAAACCGCTCGGTTTCGATTCTTAATCAAATATCTCAAGTTGAAGGTTGTTCTTCAAATGGTCTGTCTCGTACCCATGCTTCTGGCCCCAAAACTCATTTCCTACATGTCAACAAGTGAGTTGCTCTTTACGAATTTTAAAGACGCTGCATTTATTTTGTGTCTTGCGATCCAGTATTCCTTTACAATGATGCAATGCCCCGAGAATTAGGGTGTCGTTTGTCAGATCACGCGATCACACAGTTAGACATCAATCACCTTATATCAAAGAATCAAAGGCACTTATCCGGATGACTGAGTTCAACAGAACAATGAAATGTCTGATGTAAAATGCAAATGTTACGAGAAAGTTCCAAAACACTGCAATCCCTAGGCCTTTCCCTGCCTAGAACTCATTGGTAATATTCCTTACTTCCTGTTTCGAGCGATAAATGTGAATCAATGTAGAGTACGTATGGGTCTTTCAATTCTCGGAAAGAGTCAGGCGTGCATTGGTCAGCCCCAAAACAGAGAGATAGAGCGGAAGAATTGAAAGAAATAACTGCAATGCTTTTTGAGTGACTCAATAACTGAGAAGTGACATCGACTTTGACTCTAGCATTTTTGCGTTATACGTCAAACAAAAAAGAAAGACTACTTTAAAAATTGAGCTTTTGCCTACATTAAATTTTAGCTTACACATACTAATAAGCTTGCTCGGATTTTAAAGAGCTGGGAAGCTGTGACAATGATTATTGACGGTGTGCGTTTCTTCACGCGCAATTCGTAAATGTCCCCACATAGTTATTTTACGATGATTTGTTAAGAGCGTTCTTCTTACCTTTAGCTTTGAGCTTCTCTCCTGATATAGACACAATCTGTCACTCAACGCTTGAAGTCGATTCGACCAGTAGCTGTCGGAAAAACTGATATGAATTCAACTCAATCAAATAAAACCGCTTGGTTTCGAATCTCGACCAAATACCTCAAGTTGAGGGTTGTTCTTCAAATCGTCTGTCTCGTACCCGTGCTTCTGGTCCCAAAACTCATTTTTACATGTTAACAAGTGAGTTGCTCTTTGCGAATTTTAAAGACGCTGGTTTTTATTTCCGTCTTGCGATCCACTATTCCTGTGCAATGATGCAATGCCCCGAGAATTAGGGTGTCGTCTGTCAGATCACGCGATCACACGGCCATACGTCAATTAACTCATACCAAAGAATCAAAGGCACTCATCCGGATGGCTGAGTCCAACAGAACAATGAAATGGCTGTTGTAAAATGCAAATGTTACTACAAAGTTCCAAAACACTGCAATCCCTAAGCCTTTCCTTGCCTAGATCTCATTGGTAATATTCCTTACTGTCGGTTGTAAGCGATAAATGTAAATCAATGTAGAGTACGTACGGCTCTGTCAATTCTCGGGAAGAGTCAGGCGTGCATTGGTCAGCCCCAAAACGGGGAGATAGAACGGAAGAGTTAAAAGTAATAACTGCAATGCCTGTTGAGGGGTTCAATTTTATCTTCTATGTGACTTAGCGATTTTACGTGATTAACTACATGCATGCATGAATGTTCCCCTATTTATAAACTCATTAGATTAAACTTACCTTCCCAATGACCTTTTCTTCGTTAGTCAATGTTCACTGTTTATCTTCGAAGAAAGAATGGATTTCTAAATGAAAACGTAACAAGTTAATATGCACAGAGAACCGTATGATCAAACTGTCAACCGCCATCTTGTTGTTGGTTGAGGTAGAGTCGTTAGTATGTTCACGCGAATTTAATTTCAGTGAAATAATTTTCGTTCTACTCGTTCGATATTTTGAATTATACTTTAGTGCATTGCTTGAATTCTGTAGGATATGTACTCGTTTGAAGACAAAAAAGGAACAAAATACATGTTTCAAGAACCTCGTCAAAGGACGCCGATGGAAACAGTTCAATTTAAGAGTGGAAGGTCTACCACTCGCAAGTGATGGAACTCATGACAAACACGATGCCTAGTTCGTGTCATATTTTACTTACACTTTAAGCTGAAGCGTCCATAAGCTACCCTTTGCTTGCAATGGTCTCAGTGTAGGGCTTTAAGCGCCGAAATTTCTAAGTAAAATTATGAAGCAAACATCGAATTAATTGAGAACTGACGTCAGCTTCATTTTGCGATTAAGGTGTGCTACGTTTAATTCCTTGATGGAAAATTCTCAGTAAAAAGTCTGTTACCTTTGATCGCATCGGTGGAATTACATTCCTCGAGCAATTTGCGCAAGTAATGCAAGTAATTGATCGTGTAGAATCTATTCGAGGGAGATCTGTCGAATGCGAGAGACACTGAACCCCATCGAAGGGGTTTACATAAAAACTTGTGGGCTGATATTGGGAAACTGATATCGGGAAATTCCTTTGCTGTCATTTATAGCTCCGCTACTAAGGTTAGATCAAATACGAGAACATGTAAAGAACATTTATTTCCTGAAGAAACTATTGTCACGTATAACAGATAACTGTATGAACACCGGGCCCCGTTTGGTGCGAAAATACGCACGGATATTTGTCCGCAGACAGTATCTGTTCCAAAACACAGGTGAAAAACGATAAAAAACGCCATTGTATAGCATAATAGTCCTTATTATGCACAAAGACTCGCTAGAAAATACTACTAACTTTGATTTCGAGAGATGAAGATGGATTTTATTTCATTTGAAGAAAATATTTTTAGTTTTAAGTATTTCCGCAATTGACTGCTCAACACAGGTGAAAAACAATACAAACAGGCCGATGGTGACCGCTTAATAGAGGTGAAGATTACAGTGATTTAGGAAAATGAAATTCAGGTCTTTGACAACCGACCGCTCAATACAGGGTGACCGCTTAATACGATGCTGCCTAATACAGGTTCGACTGCACAAGTGGGAACCTCACGATCAATATAATTCAAACTCTTCCCCTCCCCTCCACCGGAAGTAAATTACGACCGGTCCCTAACATCATAACCCCCCCTCCCCCCTCCGGTTAAACTACGATTCCTAGGGTTTGTTAACATGACGACAATATGTTATAAGTGGTATTCGTATCCTAGTTTCTACAACCTCAGGAAAAGAAAATCTCATCTTTATGGTGATAGATTTGTGGTTTCCTCGAACTCCTGCGCATGCGAGATGTCTGTGAAATGAACAGCTCGGCAGTTTTTTTTAACTTTCGGGTAATGCGACCACCAAAATGGGTT
Source organism: Pocillopora damicornis (assembly GCF_964200805.1). NCBI lineage: Eukaryota > Metazoa > Cnidaria > Anthozoa > Scleractinia > Pocilloporidae > Pocillopora > Pocillopora damicornis. Next base: position 3,210,539 of record NC_142675.1, on the reverse strand, counting down.
TCTAACAAGATGATTTTAATTCCAAAACAAAATACAGAGCGATGAATACGAAAAGTGAATTTTGGACCTGGCTTATTATATCGTGACAGATCGCTGAAGGAAACCTATTTTTCAAGCCGAAATTCAGTGGAAGTCCATTTTTAGAGCGACTGTGAACTAATTTAAGCAACAGCTCCTTGCAATAGAGAAGATGGACGTTATTGACTAAAGCTCTCTGTTCAATTGAAGTAGAATTTTAAACCAACACTCTGCAATGGAAATGACACTTTATTTACATTTCTTACAGTTCTGTACAGTGGCAAGGTTTTTTTTCTTTTACCAGAAATAAGGATACCTTTCAGAGTTAGTTTCTACTCTGGTTTTATAATTTCCTTCTGTTTAAGACTTTCCCCAAAACTTATCAATTTCTGCCATGGCTTCGAAGGCTTCTTCATCTTCTTCACTGGACTCTCTATAAATACATACACAAATTTGGATAAAATGGCATCAAGACTACACAGTAAAAAAAAACACAAAAACAAAAACAAAACCAAAAAGAGAAACAAAAACAACAACAACCAAAAAAAATGGAAAAACAAAGAGAGTTTCCCACTTACAAGATGTTGAAGACATGTTCTTTGGGCTGACAATGTGAAATTACATCTTTCTGCTCAGGGGAAATTAAAAGCAAAGCACGTATCATTATTAATCACGGGGGGGGGAAGAAAGAATGAAGGGGGGATCACATGGTTTTCAGGGGAACAGAGGGGGGGAGAAACAGTGATTGCTAACAAGGTACAAAGGGGGGGGCTATAAGACATTGACTGCCAATGAGGGGGATCATTAAAATACTACAAAGATCTGGGGGGGGGGGCACAAGGTTAATTTCAGTGTGATACAACAAAAATCCTCCTACCCCTCCCTACGTAATATATAGTGACTAGTCCCAAACATGGCAAAGCCTGCATGGATGGCGGTACACAAAAAAATAAATAACTGGATTTTAGCAGTGGACAATCCATGGGGTGGCTCTTCCTGTCCACTTTTGCCAGGTCGAATTGGTATTTAGAATACGGGTATTTCACTGAGAGAGGAAAACTGGAAGACCCAGAGAAAACCCCTTGGAGCAAGGACAAGAACCAACAACGAACTCAATCCACATGTGATGCCAGGTCCAAGATTTGAACCCAGTTCACAATAGTGGGAGGGGTGGGAGGGAAGCACTCTCACCACTGCACCCTCTGCTTCCACAATTAAAGGCTAAAAGTTTAAATTAAGGTTCAAAAATTGCTTTTCATTTTCATGAGAGGGCCAAAGGTCTTTCAGGTAATATAGCATTGAATTGCAACCAGCTCCCTTAACTTTAATTTCTTGAATCATGATTGATGCTCAGGAATATTATTTGGAAATTTCAGCCTGGTTCCGGCTAAGAATGGGTCACTATTCTTTCCTTGCACCCACCCCACCCCCCTCATTTTCCTTCTTACTACAGGGAGTTCAGGTGAGAAGGAAGAGATCATGACATTGAAGTAAGTGATTGCTGATTTAAACTCCTTTATGACCATGATTGCCTCAATTTTTCCACAATCGTTAAAAAAGTTTTGAGTTTCATCCACAATGTGTCAGGATGCTATATTACATGAAAAATACTTTGATGAAGAAATAAAAGGGAAACTTATCTTAGGCAAGAACTACGCTTTCCTCTACTCTTATGGTCTTGATGTGTGATTCAGGGGTGATATTACTCATGCTCTCCCCAGACTGCTAAGGCTGCGCTAATGCAATGGATTGCATAATGCATCTTCTTATTATTCCTTCTTAAATGCTTTGCTCATCCAATAGCAAAAAGGGTCACCTAACCTTTAATCTCTCAACCTTTCTTTTGGTCAGTGTTTGTTGGGCTTCTTCTCTGAATGAAGTCTGCAAGATGCAAAGACACTTCAAAATTAAAATCAGTTTAGACATGACCTGCTAAAGCTACTGGCTAACATTCATAATACAACATATTTAGCAATTTTGTGACTGCATTACAACCTGATTAGCCTGTTGTTAACTATAATCGTGATATTTTGCCACACCTAAGGATCTTAGCTGACCATACTGGCCTGTTTGTATAAATAACAACATGATTTTGAAAGCAGTTTGGTGTTACTATAAACATGAATTAATTTTTCAAAAATAGAACTTCACGCATCCATAGGGCAAGTACTATTTGTAGTCTTTGAAAAATTTATCAGTGCTTATTTAAACCAAATTGCACAAGAAATCATGTCGTTACTTGCTAATAATTTACATGAAAAACCCATCACAGAAAGTCAAAACGGATGAAATTTTGGCTGCACCCATGCGCTATTCTTAATTTGCACTTGTGTTAAAACTTTGCACTTGTGTTATATGAGAAATATGTCTAATTTTTTCTTGTAAATTATTAATGAATTAATTATCTCTATTTATATCAAGCCAGAGTGGCAAGAGTAATGTGAAGTACCAGCAAAGGGAAGCTGTTCCTCGTAGTTGTACCCAAAGTGAAGATGAACCAGACAAAAACTTAATTAAGTCACTTTAGCTCTTATATTTGAGTGTCATCAACATCCATCTTTGATTCACAGACTACATCTGACATATATATTCCACTATCTCTGCTACAACACAGAACACAAATAAAAGTTTTGAGGTACATGCAAAACTATACATGAAAAAATTAGTCTAAATTTAATTATTAAAACTCAAATTAAAAAAAATTATCCACTTCTCATCGGCTGAAAATGAATGCATTCTCATGTAACACAGATGAGTGCAAATTACAAATTGAGCTTGCATGCTTTCAAATTTTGTCTGTCTTGACTTTCTGTGATGTTTTTAGATGTTTTTTCATGTACATTATTAGCAAGTGATACAATACTTTCCCATGTAATTTTTTGTAATAAGCACTTGTAAAGTTTTCAAAGACTACAAATTGCACTTGCCCTACCAGCTCATGCAATTTTGTTGTCTTTGTGCTAGTTAACACCAAATTGCACTCATAATCACATTATTACCAATACAAAACTGCAGCTGTAAACCAAGCAGCGAGGGCCCAAAGCAAAAGGAAATTAATTATCATGACTTAAACTTTAAAAAAAATGTGGGGAAAGACACAGTATATATTTCAGTATTCTCATCACTTGTTTTCTGGATAATGTAGGGAGAAGTTACATGTTAATCACTTCTGAGAGTTCAGAAGAGTTAACTCCAAGATGTGATTTATATGTAACTTATACTTACAATATTAGCAAACTATCGAACAAAAGACTTGATACACATATTAACTGAAAAAGTTGTGTGGTGATGTAACATCATATTTTCCCTACAAATTTACATGAAAACATATGGTGGCATGAAGGGAGGATTAATAAGAAGATGTTGAGGGTTGAGGGACCTGTTTCACTCTTCCTTTAGTTGCTCAAAAGCAAACTTTTTATAATTTATTCAAAATGATTAAAAGGCTTTTCACCAGCAGTGTGTCAGGAAAGAAATCTTTCCTTGATCACAATGTGTATGTACAATCCATCTATTACTGACTAGTTATTGGACGAGGTTGAGCATGATGTATAATGATAATAGGACCAAGTAAAGTCCAATTCTGTTTGTAATCATACAAGTGATTAACCCTTTAATCCCCAAAAGTGATTAACTTGTATCTTCTCCCTAATGTCCATACATAGACTATTCAGCAAACAGGTAGAAGATAGAATAAAAAATATTTGAAAAATTCATATGACAGTGCTTATTTTAAAAAATTGCAAGAGAAATCATCTTATTTCTTGTTCATTAAATGAATGGACATGAAAAAACATCACTGAAAGTCAAGACAGATGGAATTTTGAAAGATTGCACACACTATTTGTAATTTACACTTGTGATACAACTTTGAACTCCTGTTACAAGAGAATGCACTTGTTTTCAGCCAATCAGAAGCTTGTAATTTTCTCATGTACATTATCAAACACTGTAATAATTTGGTGCAAGTGTTTCAGATGACTTCATGAAGTAGCCCTCAGGTATACACTACCCAAAAGGGTATAGGGGAGATTAAAAATAACCCCAGGTATAAACTACCCAAAAGGGTACAAGAGAGATTAAAAATAACCCCCAGGTATACACTACCCAAAAGGGTATAGGAGAGATTAAAAATAAACCGCAGGTATAAACTACCCAAAAGGGTACAAGAGAGATTAAAAATAACCCCCAGATATACACTACCCAAGAAGGTATAGAACAGATTAAAAGTAACCCTTAGATATACACTACCCAAGAGGGTATGAGAGAGATTAAAAGTAACCTTCAGGAATGCACTACCCAAGAGGGTAAACAAGAGATTAAAAGTAACATTCAGGTATACACTACCCAAGAGGGTAAAAGAGAGATTAAAAGTAACATTCAGGTATGCACTACCCAAGAGGGTATAAGAGAGATAAAAGTAACCCCCAAGTAAACACTACCCAAGAAGGTATAAAAGAGATCAAAAGTAACATTCAGGTATACACTACCCAAGAGGGTATAACAGAGATTAAAACTCACCCTCAGGTATGCACTACCCAAGAGGGTATAACAGAGATTAAAAGTAACCCTTAAATATACACTAACCAAGAGGGCATAGAAAAGATTAAAAGTAATCTTAAGGTATACACTACCCAAAAGGGTATAAAAGAGAGATTAAAAATAACTCCCAGGTATACACTACCCAAGAGGGTATAGAAGAGATTAAAAGTAACCTTCAGGTATACACTACCCAAGAGGGCATAGAAGAGATTAAAATAGATTAAAAGTAGCCCTTAGGTATACACAACCTAAGAGGATATATGTGGAAAAGACTAAAGGTATTTTCCTCAGGTATACACTACCCAAGATAGTTTAGAAGAGATTAAAAGTAATCCTTAGATATACACTACCCAAGAGGGTATATATAGAAAAGATTAAAAGTAACTTTCAGGTATACACTAATCAAAAGTGTATAAGAGAGATTAAAAATAACCCTCAGGTATACACTACCTAAGGGGATATATGTGGAAAAGACTAAAGGTATTATCCTCAGGTATACACTACCCAAGAGAGTATAGAAGAGATTAAAAGGAACACTGAAGTATTCACTATCTGCCTCTTTTGACTGAAAGTTGAGGCATCCACTGTCAACCTATATAATCATTTCACTTTTACTAGTTCTCAAGTGTCTTTATCAAGCTTGGGTATTCTTGACTGATATCTTTGCAATTCTCCATGATTATTTGATTAGAGGCATTTTGTGGCTGAAAAATCCCTTTGACTCTGCCTCAGGATTAATCAACATGAATACTCACTTTGTGAAAACCACAAGACTGAATTAATTGACTTTAATCGACGAATACTTAATCACAAACTTCTAACAGTAACAAAACAAAACGGGACAGCCACGCTTAGTAAAACACAACGAGTACATAACGAGTCCAAGTTCTAACATGGCGGTTCTCTCGTGCAGTCGAGCACGTTTTTTTTTTGTCTCTGCGCATGTGCCGCACGCACACCACAGGTTAATAAGATTGCGGTCTAAACTACTAGTCACCAGATTCCACACACTTAGCCTTCAATGAATAATTAATTATTATCAGAACAGTAGATGTATCTAATGCAAAAGAAGTTTAAATTTATTATCTTTCTCTGTATTACCTAATACTTTTTGGCCAAGTGACTCTCCATGCAGATTCGGATATTTACTTGAGTATGCAAGATTACTGACCAAATTGGACAACACAAAGTCTAATTGTCACCAATTAATAATAACCATTACAATTTCTGGAAGAACAAATGCAAAATTTTAAACTGAAAGTGCTTTCTAAACTCTGTGAATAGTGGATTTGACTGAGTGGACTTACTAACTAGGGTGATTGGCTGCTTTAACTGTCCAAATACTGCTAGCGGCCATGTCCAATCAATGCAGTCAAACCTTGATTATCTGGACCTCCATTATCCAGATTTTTCCATTATCTGGACTTGCTGCTCTCATCCCATTTTCTACCAACATTTATACTCATATCTTCCATTCTCCAAACTCTGGATTATCTGGACTATAAAACCCATGATTCTCCACAAGTCTGGATAATCAAGGTTTGACCATACAGCCAACTGTCTGGTTACGCTGTCAGATTAAAACTCTATAAAAATAACTATTGAAAAACAAACCATCTTAAATGCACCAGTGAATTACATTTAAGGAAATTAAGTTATGGTCATGATTAACCCTAAGATTCCCAAACTTCTAACAGACAGTTATTGAGAGTGATTTTTTTACCGAAATTAGAGCCTTTCATATTTTAGAAAAGAGAGATGATCTTAATAACATAAACAAACCTCGGTTAAGAATATATGAAAGTCATATATTTGAACTGCGGATAAAGACATGAATGAAAGTGATCTTCGCAGTGATGTGCACTACTTAGGCAGTAGTGAAAATCCGCAGTTCAAATATATGACTTTCATATATTCTTAACCGTATATTCATCACTTGACGGGTTTATTTAGAACCACCATCATGACCAGCTCCCAGTTGGCTTGTTAGCTCAGTTGGTAGAGCGCTGCACCGGTATCGCAGAGGTCATGGGTTCAAATCCCGTACAGGCCTGAAATTTTTTTCAGGCCTTATTTTCACTACTGCCTAAGTAGTGCACATCACTGCGAAGATCACTTTCATTCATAAACAAACCTCCTTACACCCACAAAAAAGAACATAAAACACCTCCCCATTTAAATGTGTACTTCACCATTTTAATGTGTACTTGAAATTTTGGGTATCTTAGTTCCTGAATGAACCAATCAGATTTCAAATACATTTTTAATTAGTTCTTTGGGATATAAGTTACTGTGTCCACCAATCAGATTTGGTTTGTAATGTGAAACTTACTCTTCAGCAACTTAGTTCCTCAACAAACCAATGACATGGAAGAATATAGGTCAGGTCATTTCTAAATTAAGGTTTGCCTGTTTTATTTCTGTCAACAACAAATAAAACAGACAACAATAGATGGGGCATTTCTGCTTTAAGAGCAGTAATGTTTCATCATAAATTGGATGCTATCTGTACTAAATTATTCTTCTTCGAGGTTGTATAATTTTTATTAGCGCTAGACGCGTAGAAGCTTTTTGTAAAGTTTTGTCACTGTTGTAATTTTGCGGTTAAAAAAATCAGTTACATTCAGTGTATTTCACCTTAGAAATATATCGAATACTCTAAGGTTAACACAGCAATGAAAACGCAACCGATTGCTTACAATTCCACAGTAATCGTTGACAGAAATCGTTGACAGAAATTGCCACCACGGTTTTGCCGCGCTCTTTATCAGCGCCCGAATACTAAGAAAGCGATCAAATGACCATTATCCTTTGTAAAGACTGTGAATTCATTTCCGGTGAACGTGCAAATAATCGTGTCCGCGTGATAAAAAAGAAAAAAATATCGCAACCTTTTTATGCTCGTAAACGTTCTTAAAAGCAAGAAGATTTGACACGCTTTCCTGTCAAGAATGTGACAATGACATTACAGTAATCGTGACACCGTAACACTTATTAGAAGGCAAGCAAGGACTTGACCTGTAGACGCACGAGAAACTTATCATCTTACTTTTCCGCCCTGTTTTGCTACAGGCAACGATTGCGTTACAATTTTGAATTTTTGCACTGAATGTATGCTAAGTTGAAGCAAATCATGCTACTGAATTTAACCCAACTAATTACTACTGTATTTACGAGGAGAATTAATCAAATCTGTTTAACAAATTCCACATGCAAATGCTATCATAATAAAAATTATCTTATGTGTTATAACAATCCAATGAAAGTAACTTACCGGACTTGAACGTCTTTTAAATCGCGAAATTTACCATTCTCCATTCAGTTTCCATGCTGAGAAATTCAACTTTTCCAAATTCTAAGAAGAAATTACATTGTTACGAATGTAGTTTTCGCTTCCATCTCGCATACGATGTCTCAACTCGGAATTTACTCATTTCGCGCCATAATGTAATTTTGGCGGGGAATAGACAAATAAATGCTGTTTGTCTCTGCGTTGAGTAAAAGTTCATTCCCAACAGATCAAGCCTTGTTTTGAAATACTTAGAACGCATTCAACGTTCAAGCAAGCGATCTAATGAAATTGATTTGACAGAAGAGAACATGGCTCGTTAGCCGACGCACTAGAGTACGATCTTGGAGGAGTTATCGATCGAACGCGATTTATTTCACGGGAATTCCTATTGTGACCACAGCTGTATTGTTTTCCTAAACCGCTAGCTGATTGGCCAAACCAGTAGCTAATTTCGTGGCTACGCGAGCCACAAACTACCACGAAGAATATTGATCAGCCAAACACCATGAAGTTTATTTCAACATAGTATTACACGAGCCTTGTACAGCACCTTTTGTCATGCAACAGGATATCCGTAGTTAATCGAGCCCACCGTGCCTTCTTGAGTTTTTAATTTTAGATTAGTGCAAATGAAAGCGTATTCCTTTCTTGAGTAGTAAGCTTTTTAAAAACTTCTAGGAAAATGAGACCTATTAAATCGAGAACTCGTTGTAGTATAATTCAAGTTGTTGCTAATGTTTAGCTGGCAACTTTCTGTTGATTCGCATTTCGTTCATCCTTGAAAACTGTCATCTACTTCTTAGCGCCTAAATAATACAACACTCAGTTGTCCTCTTTCGCAATGCTTTTCATACCTTTCGTGTCTGCATGTAGTCGCTGATACAATGCGTACTAGGCTCAGCGAAATGTCAACATTTTCAAGATATCTTAACAACCGTCTAAAGAATCCTTGTTACTGTTTATGTTATCAGTATGAAACTTTGCTTCCGAGTCGCTGATCGTCTTCGAACAGCTTGAAGCTTACAGCGTTTGAGTCGGTGACTCGTTACATTATAACTTATGTCACATTATACTCGATCGTCCTCTTTCGAATATGTGGTCGATAAAATAGGTTGCATTAAGTTGACTGAAAAGCCATCTTCTTCAACACGTCTGAACAAACTTCAAAGGACTCAGTTTAATTCTTTGTTTTATCAGTACAAGATGTTGCCTTTTGGGTTGATGACCGTCTTCAAACAGCTCGAAGCGTGCCGAGTTTGAGTTAGTTAAAAATTATACATCGATAATATCATATTGTTCTCAATTGCCCTCGAAGTTTACTCAGGCGGAGTTAGTGAAGCGTGACCATGACAGTCATATAACAGTTAGTTGTCCACTTTCGCAACGCATCTTCTGTGGTCACGAAAAAAATCTGCTCAGCGAAATTTCAACATTTTCAAGATATCTTTACAACTGTCTAAAGAATCCTTTTTAATCTTCATTTTGATAGTGTGCCTCTTTGCTTCTGAGTAGAAGATTGCCTTCAAACAGCTCAAAGCTTACAGTGTTTGAGTTAGTGAATCATTACATCACTAGTAATGTCACATTACAATCCGGTTGTCGTCTTTCGGGTCTGTGGTCAATAAAATGGTTTGCATTTAGGTGATCGAAATGATTCAGTCTATTTCTATATTTCACAAGTCGGCAATGTTGCCTCCAGGTTAATAATCGTCTTCAAACAGCTCGAAGCGTACAGGGTTTGAGTCAGATGATAATTATACATCGATAATGTCATGCTGTTCTCATTTGTCCTCTTTTTTGCAATGCTTTGCGAATCTGTGGTCGATACAACAATTTCCATTAAGGTTATCGAAACGCAACATACTTTAAGATCTCTTAACAAACGTCGAATGATTCAGTTTGATTCTTCATTTCAACAATGGGCAATGTTGCCTCTTATTGCCGGTCCTCTCAAGGAGCTCGAAGCCGTTACATGGCTTGAGTTAATAAATCGCAACATCCTCGCTAATTTCATATTACACTCAGTTGTCCTCTTTCTCAACGCTTTACGAAGCTTTGTCGATTAAATAATTGGCATTTAGTTCATCAAAATATAACGCACGTCACAAACGTCTTAAGTATCATCTAACTCTTCCGTTGGTATACACTTTTCCAACTGAGTTACGGGTCGCTCTTTAGGAGTTCGAACCATCTTCCTTCATTTTACTGGATTTTTGTTGTCGGAAAAAGACTTTGGACCGAGCTTGCCTGCCCCATTTTTACGGTCCGAAGGGTTTTTGTCTAGTTTTGTGTTCATTTGTTTTTGTGTGTGTGTGTGTGTGTGTGTGGGGATGTGTTTGATTGTTTGCTTTTTCAAATAAAACGAGCAAGTTCTTTAAGAAACTGTGGTGCTGGGGTGGGGTAGGGGGGGGGTTTAATAAGAAAGTTTGATTTTATCAACTGAGTTGATAATGTAACTACTTGCTTACCGTTTCTAAGACTATTTTCTAAAGCTGACGTCTCGAGGTGAAGCCGTTCGTCAGTCTTCATGGTCGTCCAAGGATTTTTTTCCACCCCAGTGATATCAGCAAAAAAATATTTTGACGGGGTATTTAAGCAAAATGGGCAAAGGCTTCCCATGCGAACGTATCACCATTTCGCCAAAGTGTATCTTTAGTGTGAGGTACTTAACCAGGGTAATTCATTTTGCTGCCGTTCGTTTCGAATGCGTAAGCCGCACAACAAGGAGTCATTTTTGGAGATATGGAAATTTCCCCATACGGATGGGTTGTTTCTCTTTTAAGATGACGTCTTAAAGTTTGCGAAACAACTCTTTCTTTAGTTCGTTGCCGTTTTTGGCAAAAGACAGATACCAGTTGTTTGAGGGAGATTACGCCGTTCCTCATGATTTATGCGCACCTTTATGGTCGATGACGTGTATTCTCATTATTAAAGTACTGAAGCCTCCCACTGACGCTTATGGTACAGGCTGTAAAGTCAGTTAATATACTACTAGGTGATCATTCGAGTTTTTCGAAGGTGCGGAAGCCTATTTGAATATCCATTTAGTTGTACCGATTTACCTTTCTGTAAGATCATGTCTAATTAAGAAATTTTACGTTCCATTTTTGGCATCTACAGGTACTGCAACACCATCTGAAAGTATGCCACGCCATCAAGTCCCACAGTTCTGGCCTTTGGTAGATGTTGTCGGGGTGTAATGTACATTCGGCCCTAACATCTTCAATTGGAACTTCTGCAATAAGGGTCTAAACGTGAAGAGTCCGTGAGGCCTACGCGATATCATGATGGGTTAGGTTTAAAGTGATATGGTTAGGGTTAGGGTGATAAGCTTAGGGATAGGGTTAGGGCGATATGGTTAGGATTAGGATCATGATACCACGATGTTTGCTTTTGTTGTTTTGTTATTTATTAAATAACTGCACATACATCAATAGACTGAGTAACATAACATTACATAAAGAAAAGTGGTACTATTGAATGCCACACAAATGAGTGATATAAACAAAAAAGTGCAATTAATACTTAAAAGCTTGTGATGTATTAACAGATAACATCACAGAAACAAAAACATTTTCACTGTACAGCAGCAGGAGTAATATTATAACAATAGAACCTTTAAGCCTTTACACCCTAACATTAGTGTTCATATTCTCCACACTGATCTCTCTACATTTCAAGGAGAATTTGTTTGACAATCAGGAGCTTCTTAAACTTGTGATTATTTCTATTATTCTCACAACCCTAACACTTGATTCAAGGCTGATACTGTAAGGAGAAATTAGAAGCCAATCACTCTTAGGGGTTTAAGGGTTAATAAACTGGTGAAAATCTTCCATCTGGCTTTTAAATGCATAAATATTGATTATATGGTCACATGTTAGAGGATTGGACTCCAGTGTTAATATCATGGATCATGTATTAATAACAGACATGTTGGTTATTGAAGTAAATATTGTGTTCAGTATGGTGAATGGCTTCATGTACAAATACATGTACAGACAGCAAGCAATTATACTGTAGGTAAATTATACTGTTCTTAAATGTATTTCTTTTTTCAGATTAGTTTGAATGCTGTTTAGCTGTACAAATATTATATGCAATAATCACAGCCTGCATGAAGAATAAGCTGTGAAACTGACTTTCTTGGCCCTCCCCCCCCCCCCATATTTAATTTCCAGTCCAGACTCCATATTCCAAATTCGTTGTCTTAAATTCCCAATGAAAATTCCAACTGATTGAAAGCTAGAATATCATGACAGGTGCTTGTATCCTAACACTTTAACTCCCAGATCAAATTTGTAATTCTCCTTACTGTCAACCATACAATTCTTATAGTAATGGTTCATAGAATTTAGTATAGAATCGACTAACTATCTGAAATTGATCTTTTTCTTAATTCTTAACACTTATCTGATTGATATTGTGTAGATATTGTAAGGAGAAATCCTGTCTTGGTCACCCATGGGAGTTAGCAGGTTAAATCGTGCAGGAAAATCACGTTCATTTTTAACATTGCAGTAACGAGGAGAAATTAATTTTTAAAAAACTCAGCTTGAGGAATATTTCCCAAGTTCCTCCATTTGAAACCAATTCACTTTCGATTTCCACTTTCATCAGTATCAATTCTCGAACATAAATTTGACTCTAGCACGTTTGCGCTATACGTCCGACAAAAAAAACTTACCTTCGAAATTCAGATTTTACATACAGTAAAATTTCGCTTACACATACCAATAAGCTTGCTGAGTTTAGAGAACTGCATGGGAAGCTGTGACAAGGATTACTGACGGTGTGCGTTTCTTTATGTGCGATTCGTAAATATCCCCACATAGTTATTTTATGATGGTTTGTTAGAAGCATTCTTCTTACCTTTAGCTTTAAGCTTCTCTCCTGATATAGACACAATCTGTCAAACAACGCTTGAAATCGATTCGACCAACAGCTGCCGGAAAACATTGATATGAATTCACATCAATCAAATTAAACCGTTCGGTTTCGATTCTCGATGAAATAGCTCAAGGTGAAGATAGTTTTTTAAATCGTCTGTCTGGTACCCTTACTACTGGCCCCAAAACTCATATTCTACATGTCAATAAGTTAGTCGCTCTTTACGAATTTCAAAGACGTTGCATTTAGTTCGCAACCTACCGTCGATTCTGTGTTGCTTTGCAATGATGGGATGCTTCGAGGACCACGCGAACACAGACGATCATAATACGTCAATCACCTTATATCAAATAATCAAAGGCATTCATCCGGATGACTGAGTGCATCAGAACAATGAAATGTCTCGAAATAGAATAAGAGGGATGGTAATAGTTATTATTTCGTCTTGCCATGAGTGTGGAACAAAGTAAAAATTCCGAGCCCCCACGGGGAATTGAACCTCAAACCTTCCGATTTTCGCGCTCCGGTGCTTCACCACTGAGCCACAGAGACTCCACAGTGAGCGAGTCTAGTTTATGGCACGCGTCTTGCATACTGTTAGTTTTGACACGCTTAGTTAATACACACTTTATTATGTTTTTGTTCTGGTTCATTTATTATCAATAAGTCTTTCGTTAGTTAATGACTATGACACAATAAGTTTGTTATCTCCGATCAATGTCCCATGTAAGTAGACGTGAAAAGATTTTATCTCAGTCATCGCTACTAAATCATCGCTACTAAATCATCGCCACTAAATCGTCGCTGCTCGATAATCGCTACAGGCTATTTGCTACCGTTACGAGCCAGATCAAAGTAAGTCTTTATTTCTTTTGCATTTACGTTGTTTACCTTTTGTAGGTATTATTGGTGTAGTTCTCGTATTCAGTTTTCTATGCAATCGCTTCATTTTTAGTTAGGTAAATATGTTACATTTCGCAACGCATTTTTCTTAGTTTAGTTTCTGTTGTATCCTCTTTTGGTTTGGACCACACGCAACCTCAACCGCTAATCTCATCAAGTAAAATTACGTCTTAACGCTATCATCTAAATGTAATAAAGATCACTATGTGCGTTCGAATTGTCCGCTCAGTCACTTAGGTAACCTTTTGAGGTTATACATACTGTTAGGATCAGCAATGTCGATAGCTTCGTGTTTGTAAGTATAATAAGAGAGATGATAAATTTTGAGCTCGGTAAGGTGATAGAGAGAGTTGTTTTTTCATGTGAAACTTCACACTAGATCTCGCTCACCGTGGAGTCTTTGTAGCTCAGTGGTAGAGCATTGGAGCGCGGAAATCCGAAGGTCAGAGGTTCAATTCCTCGTGGGAACTCAGAATTTTTTCTTTGTGCCACGCTCGTGGCAAGACGAAAAAACGTCTCATTATATCATTATTACGCTCCCAGACAAAATTAGTTGGGACACTTCACCAGAGCAACGTCTATGAAGTTCTTTCACTCTCTCCCACCTTCAAATGTTGCTGGTTGCCATCTAGTAGACCAATATTGAGAAGGGCGGGGGGGTATTGCATGTGCCAACAAATGTGTTTGGGATTGCAGATAGCATGAAGAATTTTACTCTTCTTTTGGTTTCCTTGTTTTCGTCCTGTTTTTGGTTTTCGTTTATCTTTTTGCTAATTCAGCAAAAGAAAGAGATCACTCGTGTCCAGTAAACGCAGATATTTACTTTGGTTTAGTGATTGGTCATTACTTATCACTAGGGGAGGGGAGGGAGTCAGAGGATTTTGGTTTATCATCGCGATAAAATGACCTGATTCTGTAGTATCCTTATGATCCCTCCTCATTGGCAGGTAATTAGCAGTCAATTTCTTAGTCCCCCCTCCCTTCATACTCTGTTGGCGACGACTGGCCCCCTTCCGTTCCCCTTTCAAACCATGTGACTCCCCTAAATCCATCCCATCGACCTCTCCAAATCCCCCCCCCTCCTTCACAGGCACTTAATAATGACTGATTCTCATGTTTTACCAGGAACTCAATTTTTTTATTAAATTTCATCTGGAATTTGTTATCCAAGTGAACTATCAAGTTTAACAGCGCTAATGGGACGTTTGTGGTTTAATAAACATTTGTTTTCGCTGCAAATACCCTCGTTTTTTGCTTTGTGGTCTCATGTATTTTTATTTCAACTCTGTTAGAAGACTATTTGCGATTTCCTTCGGTTTTGCTTTCAATAAACTACCCACCAATTTCTGCTTTTGCGAAAATGGACGAAGCGAATAAAATCGACGATTTTCGTCGTGAGTGGCTACGTCAGCATCGTGCGCACTCGGACTGGCAAGCCATAATCAAACCGTGTTATGACAATATGACCTACGGAAAAGTGAAGCGTGGCTGGGAAAAAGCTAACAGAACCAACTCACTTTTACTCCTGTCGAATGACGAAGTCAAGGATGCACACTCCGAGTTCGACCGTTGTCCACGCGGAGGTGGTTTGCGCCCGAAATTCCTCTCGATCAGCATTTTTCTCGGCCATACTTTATGATCTAAGATCACTGCATCCTGGAACATGTCTCAATACCAAAACTCCCCGTGCATTTCGCTAGAAATGAGCGTTTTCTACCCGCATTTCCAAGTCCTCTTCTTTCTGGTCATGCTCTTGACAAGCAGACTGGACACGGCCGCGGAAGAGACTTGGTTACGATTTCAATTTTCTCTCTACCGCGAGTGGTACGGTCGATCAATGTACAATGCTTACTTCATCCTACGAGACACCGCGCCTTAATCTATGGTCCTGATCAACCAATAAGACAGAATTTCATTGACAATCTGCGTACCCTCAATAGCTTAAACTAATAGAAATTTTATTGTCCCTTACAATGAATTTCTGGTGACTAAATGAAGGGGGTAGATCATGGGTCATTCGGCCGAATCTTCCGGGCTTTTCCATTTCTTTCAGAAGTTTAGTGACATCGCCCGGCAAAAAATTGTAGTTTGATAGGCCATGCATGGAAGGGTAAATGCAATCGAAGTTAGGGTAATGGTATTGCAGCATGTAAGACTTAATAATAATAATAATTAATAATTTAATAATAATTTATTTACTTAGGTTTATTTATCTTAGGTTCGCACTTGAAAATTTGTTCTCTTTTAATATAAGCTTTTCGCCCGTGATTTTTAAAGGAATAATCCATCCCCAAAGTTCCCAAAATAAAATCTTAGGATATTTATCTTGAAACTTAGCCACTCTTAACTCTTTTAAGATTCACTACAGTTAGTTTTGGTTATTACTGCGGCAGGAAGCAATGTCTTAAAGAAGTTGCGGAAAGGAAGACACTGCCTTAACATCTCTAAATCCGCGTTACTTCGCCTACTTTCTTAATCAACCCTTTCACTCTTAAGTTCAAAATATCATATCTCCTGAATGATTGCTAAACGTTTCTTATAATTTTGGAGCTCAGAATTTACAAAGCTAACTGAATTGAGTGGGGTGCAATTTGGTCTGAAATCATCATAAGCATGATTTCAAAATCTAACGGGCGCGCAGAGTAAGTTTGATTTGAAATCACAAGTATGATTTCAGATTAAAATTGTACTACACCACTATCAATCACCACTTTTTTACTTCCATTTTGAAGTTGCAAAATTTAACAGCTCAAATACACGATGTTTTAGTTTGTATAAAAATTTTTTTGATCCAGTGCTGCGCTCGTTTATAAAAGAGTCAAAAGTTGTCTTTCATTTTCCTGCAATTTGATTGGTTACTTTAATTTAAATCGTATCTTTTTATTGATATGACATGTACAGTGATTTGAAATTTTCAGAAAATAAAAGTCCGACAAAATGAAACCAAGTATTCTAATTGTTATTACAAGGGTACACAACTTTTGCACTCAACCCTCCCGCGCTCTGACTGCACAATATCCTTCTTTCGTTTGCGTTTTCATCTCATGTTGGGGACGCAAGGAGAGGGGGAGGGGCTAAATAAAAGTATGCTTTAGTAGAGGTACCTATGAAGAATACAAGAGAAAGGCAAAGAAAACGAAGCCTGCCAATCAAAGCGATCGGTCAAATCGCCACAAGCCTGAACACGCCAATGACGAAAAGGCAAATTTAATTTAATTTGGTTTTATCATCTGAATTATACAATATAGCTTGGCCACCGTAGAGTTTCTAAAGCTGACATTTGGAATGTAAGCCCTTGAGTGCTAACGCTCCAATGTCTTTAAAAATTCTGTACGGTGGCCAATTCACATTTTCAATTCAGTGAATAAAACCAAATTATCTTGTTATATCTCCCACCGACGCAGAACCACAGGTTCTTTACAAACTTGCCCCTGCTCCAAAATCAACCCCCTCGAATCATGCGCGGGATGATAACATATATACCCCTTTATGTAAACTTGACGTCCACTCAAGGGTGTATCAGGGGTTTGGCGCATGCGTGTGTGTGTGTGTGCGTGTGTGTGTGTGTGTGTGTGTGGAGAAGGGGAAGGAAGAGGGGGAGGGGGATGTCAGAAGGAGAATGTGCACCTCTTTTTGTAAACTTCACTTCCCTCAAGGGTACATAGAGGGTTTTGATGACGGTGGGAGAGAGGTTGGGAGAATTTTGAACCCCTCTTTCTAAAATTGACCTCCCCTCCCTGGTGCATGATGGGGAAGAGGTGCCTATGACAAGGACTTTTTTTTTGCGTATGTATTTAGCTTGTTATATATTCCAACCAACTCCGATAGAAGAAAAATTCTTAAAAATTAAGCTCGGTTTTTTCGGGCCCTCAAGTGCTCTTAGTTTGTCCTTAAAGTGCCCGGTAGACTGGTAACGAGCCAGCCGGCGATAGCGTAGAAAACTGTGAAAACTCTCAGTTGTCACTTACAAATCTCTCACGTCTCTTGTAATTTTGTATCAGTCAGCTTTGAAAAACTCTTGAAATAATGTCCAATAAGTATGTCTATCTACCTTCAGCAAGCTCTTAAAGAGTTGTGATACATCGTACTCAAGTAGTAAAGAAGAAATGGCAGTTGCAAGTGCGGTTCAGAAGAACCGCGTGCATTAAACAAATATCTCGACCAAGACTGAAAAAGGGACAAAGACGATTTCTCGCTTGCGGTGTTAAGGTCAAGATTAGAACAAAAAACTCCCATTACAAAATTTTAAGTTCTATGGCAAGAATGAGAGGCTGTATTCTTTTCTGTTGCCCTAACAAATCATTCTTTCGTACTAGGTGCGGCAAAGGTTCGCCTTGCATGGTCAGTGCTCTTGGGTTTCGTTGCTGTTTGGCAAACCAAAACTTACTTTTGACGGCAGCATCGAAAGAATCAGATGAATCACGAAGCACGCGCGCTAATTTTCATTTTTTAATACAAATGATGTATTTCTGTTTGTAAAATTCGATGGAAACTACAACTGGTAGGATTATCAAACGATTAGAAAAGCGCAAATTTAATCATGTAGAAAGACAAAGAGTATAAGTAACTCTGAAGCGCGTGAAATAAGCAACATTGAGAAGCTCACCATTCTTCGCCTAGGTAATGTCAGCCGAAAGGAAAGTGGTTTAATCGTGTCCGATGTGGGATAGGCCCCTTAATCAGTATTCTTTTTAGCTGAATTCACAGGCAATCTAAGTTCTCCTGATTTGACCAGTGGTATGTGTTCGTGACAGCCGTCTTCGAAGTCGAAACGGACACAACGGAGCATAAGGGCGACGACTTTAAAGAGTAAAATCTCCTCTATGACTACGATGGAAACGCGTCCATTTTGGCCATACAGCTACATCCTTTGGAAAGTGGTGTATGGAAATACCCGGTGTAGATCTATAATTCTTTTATCTAACCTCATTTGGCGCTACGTCCACGAAATCTGTTCGTCGTCTCCTCTTCATTTCTCCTTTCACCGACGAAGTTTCTGCACAGTTTTCTATGTCACAAATACGTAACATGATCATTTTAGCCGCGCGCCAAATGGACACTTTTTGGCCGCCAAATTGTACTTTTAATGCGCAAAAAAATGGTCAAGGAGAACTCACAAGGCGCTAAGGTCGATAATTTCAAATTTCGAATACAGTTATTAACCAGAAAACACAAAAAAAGAAAAAAAAACATAGGCACTTTATATCTCTTCCATTAATTCTTTTTCCTTTCGTTTTATATTGTTTAAAGGCTGGTGAACCTGTGGTACAGAGCCGGGTTTTTTAATTCACTCTTCCCTCATCCTTTTTTCTTGCTTTTCCCACTCCTACCTCTCTCTCAGAAATAAACAACCGAGGAGGGGAGGGGGTGGGGAAAGTTTGAACACCTGGGTAACCTGTTGCTATGGTCAATATCTTTTCTCTCTTTTCTTTTTCCTTTCTCATTTTTAACTCGTGCAAAAGAGTTTTTATGAGGACTCAGATATGCAAATGAGTCACTCACTCACTAAGATGTAGACACTGGTAATTAGTCGTTCCGAACTTGCTCGAGCACAAAACCACATTGGAGAAGTAACCGCACGTGACGTTAGTAAGGCTTTGTTACATATTAAGCATCGTTGCTTTAGATATAATCTTGCAATTGAAAAATTTTATCGAGTTCAGGCACAAACCCACTACTGCGAATCGCTTCGCTTGTTTATGATCTGATGTCAAACATAAACCGTGATTAAATTCAATTATCTTATGAAAACTGAGCATTAGCGACTGAATCGGTCAGAAGCGGACGAAAATAATCCTGTGCTTTTCTGACAAAAGAAAATTTGTGGAATTCACTACCGCATATGTTTATTTTCAATCAGACAAAAGTATTGCGATCGCCTAAAATGTATTCTGAGGTAATTTGTTCCGAGGCAGGAAACTTAAAGAGTTTTGTTATCAGATACACGCGGGAGTCAACTCTTTAACTCCCATGAGTAACCAAGACAGAATTTCTCCTTACAATATCAATACAATATCAACCAGATATGTGATGAGAATAAAGAGAAATATCAATTTAGGGATAATTAGTTGATTCAATACTAAATTCTCTGAACTAACATCATAAGAATTATATGGCTGACAGTAGGAGAATTACAAATTTGATCTGGGAGTTAGAGGATTAAGGCGGTAAACAAAGACTGTTGCGCTGCAATTCAACCATTTCTTGAGCAGCTGAGGCGGAACGTGACATATGAATGGAAAATAGCAAAATTTTCCTTGTGCAAGCGAAAAAAGACTTGGATTGCAGCGTCTAAATTTGACAAACTTTGCGAACAGAAATTCGATAAACGCAGGATACTATTTTGTGCTGTTTCTAAAGACTATAAATGCGTTTATTTCTCAGCGGAGTTGATGGTTACCATGCTCGGCTTTTGAGATAAGAGCAACCTTGCATTGCTACAAGAAATATAATTATAGGATCACAACCAAGTTTCATCGCTAGATGAAGAACTCTATGCACGAGTTGGCCATAGGTATGCTCTGACTTCAGTTAGCAAGACAAGTCACTCTTTCACCCAGTTATTCTGTGTAAGCAGATTAAAACCCACCCACTAAAACATCCAAATTGCATCGACCATGGGTCAGTTTACAAGAAATATCAAACGAAAAAAGGGAATTGAAGAAAGGAAGCAGCAGGCTAAGGAGCATCGTAATCAAACGGACTTTCTGGATGAACGCGAAAAAAGTATAAGCATCAACAAAAAATAGAGGAGAAAAACTGAAACTCTACTGAAAATACCTTTATTTATATCAGTTACGTCTTAAGAAATACATAAATGGTTCAAGTAAACATACCTTTACAAAATTCAAAAATGTCTTGTAACAACTTTTCTAAAAAAAGTTGACTTCGAAAAATAGATTGTTCTTCACAGCCTACAACAAAGACTCATGTAGTCATCATAAAGAGTCTTACCATACAACATGGCTACAACTCTATTAATTAACTCTTTGCACCCTAAGAATTATCAACTTCAAATTTCTCACAGGACTTAAAAGTGTCAGCACATTATCACACTAAAGTAAGTTTATGAGAATCAAGTAACTGATCACCAAAGAATAATTACTCTAACCTTTAACCAATTATGGCAGTCCCTCAAGAAAATATATATATATGAGCAGAATTTATTACTAAAGACAAAAATATTACATCCGATTTTCAACTACAACAAAATCTGAGGCAGTCCAATGTTTCCAAATTATCCTCGCGCGGATAATCTGGTGGTTTACACGCACGCGCGTTACAGATGAAGCATAGTTTCTTTTAACAGCTTTATCCATTAAACGCGACAAGCTAAAAGTTGTGTGGATAAGATTGTAATAAAGTGTAACGGTCTCTTGACTAAACGTACACGCTTTTATAAAAGCTCTTACAAAAGTAAATAATCGTGGCAAACAGATGCTACAAAACTCTTATACTAATACTCATATCGATAAATGGAAGCTACTGTACATTTACCCTGTTCAAGGTCAGAGTCATTAATCGCTGCTTATTCCTGACGTAAACGCTTCTTCATAAGGCAAGGTAGCCATGTCCTAGAAGGGTTCAATTTATTGCAAGTATTGTCACATGAGGATGACACTCCTACGTAACACCCAGAGCAGCAGCACTATAATCACCAATTTCATTATAACTCAAATCCAACGTTGTCAGCGATTTTTTATATTTCAAACACTCACCCAGAGCAGCAGCACCATCATCACCAATTTTATTATCACTAAAATACAACGTTGTCAGCGATTTGTTATCTTTCAAACACTCAACCAGAGCAGCAGCACCATTATCACCAATTTTATTAAAACTCAAATCCAACGTTGTCAGCGATTTGTTAGATTTCAAACACTCACCCAGAGCAGCAGCACCATCATTACCAATTTTATTATGACTCAAATCCAACGTTGTCAGCGATTTTTTATATTTCAAATACTCACCAAGAGCAGCAGCAGCACCATCATCACCAATTTCATTATAACTCAAATCCAACGTTGTCAGCGATTTGTTATATTTCAAACACTCACCCAGAGCAGCAGCAGCACCATCATCACCAATTTTATTATAACTCAAATCCAACGTTGTCAGCGATTTGTTAGATTTCAAACACTCACCCAGAGCAGCAGCACCATCATTACCAATTTCATTATCACTCAAATCCAACGTTGTCAACGATTTGTAATATTTCAAACACTCACCCAGAGCAGCAGCACCATCATCACCAGTAACATTCCCACTCAAATCCAACGTTGTCAGCGATTTGTTATTTTTCAAACACTCACCCAGAGCAGCAGCACCATCATCACCAATTTCATTATGACCCAAATCCAACGTTGTCAGCGATTTGTTATATTTCAAACACTCACCCAGAGCAGCAGCAGCACCATCATCACCAATTTCATTATGACTCAAATCCAACGTTGTCAGCGATTTTTTATATTTCAAATACTCACCCAGAGCAGCAGCACTATTATCACCAATTTTATTAAAACTCAAATACAATGTTGTCAGCGATTTGTTATATTTCAAACACTCACCCAGAGCAGCAGCACCATCATCACCAATTTTATTATCACTAAAATACAACGTTGTCAGCGATTTGTTATCTTTCAAACACTCAACCAGAGCAGCAGCACCATTATCACCAATTTTATTAAAACTCAAATCCAACGTTGTCAGCGATTTGTTAGATTTCAAACACTCACCCAGAGCAGCAGCACCATCATTACCAATTTCATTATCACTCAAATGCAACGTTGTCAGCGATTTGTTATATTTCAAACACTCACCCAGAGCAGCAGCACCATCATCACCAATTTCATTATAACTCAAATCCAACGTTGTCAGCAATTTGTTACATTTCAAACACTCTGCCAGAGCGGCAACCCCAACTTGCAAAGATTTATACAATGTTAAGTTTGTCACAGTTGTATTTGTTTTTAGAAAGTTGCTTAAAAAGACAGCTAGAGTTTCATCCACTTTTTCACTTGAAACTTTAACAGTTTCAGTTTGAAGAGAAGCGCCAAGAGCGGTAGCCAATTTTTCATCAACATTTTTGTTCTTCTTTTTGCATTCATTAACACATTCTAATATAAAGTCCACGTCTTTCTCTTCTTCCTGGTTTAACTGTGTTGCTATGCTTTTCAGAAGGTTCACCACTGTTTCCTCGCATCGTGCTGCTAACATACCAAATGTAAACAGAAGCACTTCTTTAAGTTGATGGCGATATTTTTTGCCAGCAGCTATGCTGTTCGTACTGATTTCTTTCTGGATAAGCTGACAACGGAGATAGAACGCTGCGAAGAATTCTTGGAAAGTCTTGTGAAGAAAGCTATAACGTCTAGTTGGTCTTAGTTTACTGCCTCCAGGCTGAAATGACAGAAATCCAAATCCAGGTAAATCGCTTGCTTCGTGTTTTCCAAGCTCCTTCTCGTCAAAATCCAAGTTGTCTTCAAGTAAACCTTTCAAAGCTATCGAACCAAGGTGTTTCAATTGGCTTTCGTAAAGGTCAACAAGGTCTTCACCGTTTTCTGGTAGTTGCTGCTTTGTTCTGTACCTTCTTAGTACACACTCCACTATTTCCATGTACAGCTTCGTTCTGCTCTCAGGAAATATACCTTTCAAATCTTCATACACCAGGCAAAGAAGCGCAGTGTTGAGAGGATTCGTCAATATTTCATATAACTTGCGATCAATATACAGGTGTGCGGTAAGCTGCTTGGCCAAGTTTGGTTCGGCTTTGAAGTACTTTCTGATGAAGGATTGTACATCTTCTTCAGTAAATCCCTCAACTTCTAACAGCGTGTCGCAGTATTTTCGAACTTTGACTCCAGCTTCGTGTCGTGCCGTAGCAACCACGCGACAGTTTGGCAATTCAGGGCCTTGAATAATTTCTGAAAACATAGGTAGCTTCTTCTCGGAAACTTCATCCAATCCATCGAGCACCAGAAGAACATTAGATTGATTGTCGCGAATGAAGTCGAAGAATCTCTCACGTTGGTCTTCACCAACTTCTCGAGGCAGAAGTTGATCTTCAATGGCCTCCCAAAGGCCAGACTGAACATCACGACATTTGATCAAAAGCACTATTACGATGTTTGCGAAGCAATTTCCGGTTGCGTGTTTTCCTGAGGCCCAGTCGAAAACAACTTTTTTACAGTAAGTGGTCTTTCCCATACCAGGCTTCCCTTCAATTAACACTACTCTTGGTTCTTCACATTCTTCGTGCTGGTTGAAGATTTCAGACATCGTGACAACTCGGTCTGTTGCTTTTCCTTTCGTTTTCTTTCTGTAGATGACTTTAAGTCTGGTGTAGATGTCGTCAAAAGAGAAGTGAAAATCTTCACACCAGGGAAACGGTGCCAGCCAACCTTCCCGATTTTTGTAAAATTGACGAATATTATCAATAATTCCAGTTGGGTCAAATCCATCTGAAAAAGAATTAGTTGTTAGTTTTATGAGGCATTCTTACCGACACGCTATATGACGCCATGACTCTCAGAAAAATAAGCAATTATACGATGACACCGAGAATGATATCGTGAAATATTATCACTTAGGTCTGAGTTATCTGACGAAGCCGAAGGCTGAAACAGATATTATTGACACGAAGTTTGATAATTCATAATAACATGAAAAAAAGAAACCGGAATCAAACAGATATTTTTTTCATTTTGAAAACAACTGCAAAATAAAACATTTCTCTCTGAGGGTGCAAAATTTTGAGAACACTACGCGGTCGAGGGGCTCGGAACTAGGCAGACTCTGAACTCGACATGATCAATATCCGCTGCATTTAATGGGTTATCAAGTCAATCTCTTACGCTACTGTGTATCAATTAAGTGGCGATCTCTGTAAGAGTGGTCCAAGGCCTTTCACATCAGAGAAAAGTTTTGCCTCAAACTTTGCCCATTAAATTATCTTTGGTAGTAAATGAAACCACGTTGGTTTCTGGAAATACGTTAAAAAATTTTTTTGAGAGCTCTCAATAGTCAGAGCTGCAAAAAGCAGCCTCCTCGTAACACACCGCATGCAGCAAGAAATCGTTTGTGCTCCTAAATTTTGTGATATATAAGGGGTTTAGAAGGCATTCATTGATGTGTTCATTCAGAGGTTAACCATAATTTATTTAAAAACACTCGTTAGCCGTTTTTTTTTTAATTGAATAAAGGAACTGCATTGCACTCGATTTGAGTGGGGTGTTGAAGTGAGTGTAGTCACTACATTCGTGTTAAGACTATTTGTACCCCATGAGTTTGATATGGCGCACAATATAATACGAATTATATATCTTTAAATAAAATATGATCAGTTTAAAAATTCATTCAAAAGGTGATTTTTTAGAGCTCTCTTAAAGGAAGCGGGACTCTTACATAATTTAAGGCTTGGATCTAACTTGTTCCAGGTAGATACACTTTTATAATAACACGTTTTCTGTCCTGTTGCAGTTTTGAAAAGGGGAATGTTTCGTCGTTGAAAGTTTCTGGTTATACGTCCAGATACGCTGCCTCTTGTTATATACATAGATGTTAAGTATTCCGCGGCTTGATCCGTCATACATTTAAATGTTAAAGTAGCATCTCCGCAATACAATTGTAT
Organism: Pocillopora damicornis; assembly: GCF_964200805.1. NCBI lineage: Eukaryota > Metazoa > Cnidaria > Anthozoa > Scleractinia > Pocilloporidae > Pocillopora > Pocillopora damicornis. The sequence goes on along the minus strand of NC_142675.1, from coordinate 3,185,265 downwards.
TTTTAAAGGGAGCCAACCTAAGGTTCTTAATACAGGAGAGATATGGTTATACTTCTTTACGTTGCAGATAATTCGCGCGGCAAAGTTTTGAACATATAGCAATTTACGAATATTACAGGCTGAGGTAGATGACCATACTGATGAACAGTAATATAGTTTACTGAAAAAAAGCGCGTTTATTATGGTTTCAAGCAGTTTTTTATCGAAAACGAATTTAATACAGCTTATTTGAGATAATTTCCACAAGCAAGACGATACAGTACAAATATGGTTATCAAAAGATATCGTGGGATCAGAAATTACTCCAAGGTCTTTGACTGATTGAGCCGGGTGAATGTCTTTTCCTGAGGGGGGATAAAAGTCCAGTAATTTCGAAGACATTCCTCGGCTGCCAAAAACCATTAGTTTCGTCTTATCTGGATTAAGCATTAAACAATTGTCGAAAAACCACTGAATTGCGAATCTGTTGTAAGTCGGAATTAACACTTTGAGTGATCCAAGCAGAGTCGTTCACGGTAAAAGACAATATGAGCTTAGTCATCCACGTAGCAAGCAGTTGAACAATTTTAACAAACATTTGGTAAATCGTTTACATAAATACTAATTATAAACTGTCATATGATAATTTCTGATTTTAAAACTGATAAGAAAGTTATCAGGGCGAAACGGAGCCATGTGAGAGATCTTTACAAAGCCTTTACGAAAAATCCTAAAAATTTATCAGCCCGCTTCCTTTCCCGGCGTCATGTTAACTATATGCAAGATGTTGGTCAAAAAATCAGCCTGGCAGATGAGATAATTCCCCAACTTGCCTCTTTGGCTCAGTTGGTAAAATTGATAAAAGTATATTCAGTCGCGAAATCCAAAAGTTTGAGGCTTGGATCCTCTACAATGCCAGTGACTGTTATTTATTACCATTCTGTCATAAATAAAGCCATGATACCCACACAGGTAAGCGATAATTTTAAAAGTTACAGGAAGAAACCTGTGAAAAGGTTCAGGCTTCGATGAAATTCGAACCTGTGCTTCCGATTGAAATGGAAAAAACTGCAACTTCCCATAATTACATTTCTAATCATTTTGCAGATGCAACACTACTTTGTTCGCACATTGTCCAGAAGCAAGAGTCCTGGGAAATTCCACGAAGAAACTTAACGGATCTAATTCGAAATAAGCTAAGGGGTGGTACGCTAAGCTTATTTTCTTTGTAGAAACAATGTATGTCTTAAAGAAGACAACGGTAAATCGTTAACACAAGGTCCACAAATAGTCCTGGCCAAATGTTAGAGCAACATATAACAGGAAAAAATTAAAACACGTAAAAAGAAGAAACTCAAAATTGCCTTAAAAGCGGCACTGGTAAAGCTGATTTTTCCCGCCATGATGGAAGGTCTAGGCCTATTTAAGGCTAGCTCAGACAAACCCTCTTAATACAGGTAAGGGTTTTGAACTTTTAAAGACCAGAAACTGTGATGATTAGATAATCCAGAGAATACACATCGCTTTCAACTGATGGTCTACCTGTTCCGTCTACATGCTTCGGCACATTGCAACTATTCTTGATAGTTGAAGACAAAACTCTTACCAAAATTGACTATAACAGGGGAGAAGCAGGGCTTCACGTTTCTCTAAAACAACGTTAGTGCATTTTAGTTTGTTGTAAGTAAATCCACATCTACGAATATGAATATCGTGACCGCCGTGTAAGGAGGGTAAAGAAGAGCATAAAAAATAACTCCCAGGTATACACTACCAAAGGGGGTATAGAAGAGATTAAAAATAACTCACAAGTAGACACTACCCAAGAGGGTATAGACTAGATTAAATATAAATCACACGTATACACTACCCAAGGGGGTATAGAAGAGATTAAAAATAACCCTCGGGTATACACTGCCCAAGAGGGTATAGAAGAGATTAAAAGGAACCCTCAGGTATACACTACCCAAGAGGGTATAGAAGAGATTAAAAATTAGTCTCAGGTATACACTACCCAAGAGGGTATAGAAGAGATTAAAAAATAATCTTCAGGTATACACCACCAAAGAGGGTATAGAAGAGATTAAAAGGAACCCTCAGGTATACACTACCCAAGAGGGTATAGAAGAGATTAAAAATTAGTCTCAGGTATACACTACCCAAGAGGGTATAGAAGAGATTAAAAAATAATCTTCAGGTATACACCACCAAAGAGGGTATGCAAGAGATTAAAATAACCCTCAGGTATACACTACCCAAGGGGGTATAGAAGAGATTAAAAATAACCCTCAGGTATACACTACCCAGGAGGGTATAGAAGAGATTAAAAATAACTCTCAGGTATGCACTACTCAAGAGGGTATAGAAGAGATTAAAAAATAATCTCCAGGTATACACTTCACAAGAGGGTGTGCAAGAGATTAAAATAACCCTCAGGTATACACTACCCAAGGGGGTATAGAAGAGATTAAAAATAACCCTCAGGTATACACTACCCAGGAGGGTATAGAAGAGATTAAAATTAACTCTCAGGTATGCACTACCCAAGAGGGTATAGAAGAGGTTAAAAAATAATATTCAGGTATACACTTCGCAAGAGGGTATGCAAGAGATTAAAATAACCCTCAGGTATACACTACCCAGGAGGGTATAGAAGAGATTAAAAATAACTCTCAGGAATGCACTACTCAAGAGGGTATAGAAGAGATTAAAAAATAATCTTCAGGTTTACACTTCATAGGAGGGTATGCAAGAGATTAAAATAACCCTCAGGTATACACTACCCAAGGGGGTATAGAAGAGATTAAAAATAACCCTCAGGTATACACTACCCATGAGGGTATAGAAGAGGTTAAAAAATAATCTTTAGGTATACACTTCGCAAGAGGGTATGCAAGAGATTAAAATAACTCTCAGGTATACACTACCCAAGAGGGTATAGAAGAGGTTAAAAAATAATCTTCAGGTATACACTTCGCAAGAGGGTATGCAAGAGATTAAAATAACCCTAAGGTATACACTACCAAAGAGGGTATAGAAGAGATAAAAGTAACCCTCAGGTATACACTATCCCAAGAGGGTATAGAAGAGATAAAAGTAACCCTTGGGTATACACAACCCAAGAGGGTATAGAAGAGACTAAAAATGACCCTTAGGTATACACTGCCCAAGAGGGTAAAGAAGAGATTAAAAGTAACCCTCAGGTATACACTACCCAAGAGGGTATAGAAGAGATTAAAAATAACTCTCAGGTATGCACTACTCAAGAGGGTATAGAAGAGATTAAAAAATAATCTTCAGGAATTCACACTAATAAATATCAGGAGACCGTTCTTTGACTGACATCTCTGCAATTCCCCATGATTATTCGACTAGAGGTATTTCCCGCCTAAAGTGCACGGTCGAGAGCAATTTGATTTGACAGGATTATTGACGAAAACGTGAAAAGGCTGTACCACGCTTCCCTATAAAGTCACGGTTTATTCACTTGATTTAACGATTCTATTTCAACGCTTTGGTTAACTCCAATTCACAACTCTCGACTTATTCGAAAAAACACGCACTGAACGTTCCGCTGTAAGCAAGTGGAACAATGCCATATAAGGGGCGATAAAATAAGTACTGCATACATGTTGTTTGTTAAACAAAATCACTTATTAATGTCAATCAAATTAAGAATAATTGACGTATCGTACAGTTTCCAACATTACATCCTCACGAATGCATCTGCAGGAAATTCTCGCTGTCTAATTAGTCCGGCACAGAGACCAAATGAATATACAATATGTTTGGTGATGTGGTATTGAACGAACAGCTTTTGTTGGCGCGGCTGAGAACTGCTGGCGGGACAGCACGTATTGCAGTCATCGGGGAATCGACGAAAGATTTCGTTCTTTGCATTGGGCTTGATTCCACATTAACTTTTCGTTAGCACATATGGTCGAGACTGTATTCCGTAACTCTAGAAAGCTCAGCCGATCGATAGAAGACTTTGGCCTCCATGATAGGATCGCGCCAGGTGATTCCGGTCTAAGATTTGTTGTGTTTTTGTAATTGAAATTCGCGCTTAGATGAAGTATTAATTATCGGATGAGCCTTAAAGTCAAAATCAACAGGTTTAAATAACCGCATAGACACCTACCGACTGCAAGCGTTAAAGTAATTCTCTACATTGATGACAGAAATGATAGCGTCTCCATAGAATGCAGGCTGCGAATTCTTTACGGGGCCAAAGCTCCTCATGAGATACCGTGCTGCTAACAACTGAGCTACGAAGCCACACGTTGGATGTGAGGCAAAATATGAAGGGTTATTCTTTCCCATGGAGGCATCTGATTCAATTTGTGATGAAATAATAATTGCTGTAACTGATTCCTACCCCAATATTTCAAACTAATTTTTTTATTATTCTCCTCAAGCGCTGATATTATTAGGGTAAATATACGTTCGATCGCACATGCTGCAATCTGATTGGCTTAGCTACTCACTATTTATTCCGTGACAGATAGAAGGGAATGTAAACAGCACAGGGGATGGCCCATTTGTATCAATATTTAATAAAAACACGAGCCTGCCCTTCTTCCAAGTCTTGAATGACTCTTAAATTAAATTAAACTATTAGATTTTTCGCTCTCAGTTTCATGCGTGATAGTTGACTAAGCTTCGCCCTCAAAATCGAACTGGAGCGCGTATTCCAATTGTTAGTTAGTTAGCGCAGTACGCACCTTGCTGCTTTGTTTCTCTTTGTTGTGCTACCAAATCGTCCAACCTGTCACTCATGTTTCCAAAATCAATTTTGATTTGATCAAGGTAATATTTGACGTCCCCTAAGGATGAACATTTCAATATTATTAGCGGAATAGAAGCCTCAACTGATAGCCACTCCATTTAAAATAGACCGCGTATGAAAAACAATAAACTTTTCAAAAATAACTTAATGTCATTGCTAATGAGCGACAGTAATTCCCAACTCTGCTGTGCAACATGTCAAATGGTTTTGGCAGAGGTTTAGGTAACTATTTCCATAACCGGGTGACGATGGTCTTATAGGCGGCTGTGCCCGGAAAAGAGCTGTAAGGCAAAACCCAAACACGACAGCCTCGCCGGTTACACGAACGGCGATGAGAGGTCTTATTGCAAATCCTTCTAAAGAGCACCTTTTTGCACGCAAAAGACACAAGTCTACTTTCAATGAAAATTAAGCATTATTCATTGCCCATCTTTAGACTTTTCTTTCAAGTTTTTGTCTAAACTGTGTATTGAAAACAAACAGTACCTCTTTATTTTCCTCATTTTAGTTGTGTTACATAAACCATGCTAACTATAGAATACCGGCCATTTCATGTGGCTCATGGAGTGAATTGTTATTCAGCATCACATCACTCAATTTAGCCACACGTTTTTTCTCCCACCACCTTAAGAGGCCTTGTTAAACCAACTGGAATGGAATGGAAAAAAAGAGAAGATTGACACAGGAAGCAATACCTGCATTAAAATGAGGCCAATCTTGGAATATGACTGGATCATTCAAAATGTTGGCCACAACAGATGCTGCCATCACACAAGCAATTTGTTTCCATTTCTCACTTGAAGACTGCATTTCATCCGCAAAGTCTTTGATGCCCTTGACTACCACCCATTCTGTCTTAAAATCGTGAGCTGCTGCATACACTCCTGAAAAAAATACTCATGTCTGTTAACTGTATATTAAGCTTATTTTCTTAGTATCCTTAATATAATTGTTCAATCAAAGCTCACAAAGATTCACACTCTAGCTGTTTGTAAAAATGCACAACGCAAAAAGACGTTAGTTAATTTCGAAATCTGATTTTTTTCGATTAGAAAATAATTGTACACTGGGACTGTAAAATTATTCTTCAGGTTTCACCTTGTTCCATGAGTAACTTTCAACATTTCTCAAAAGACGAACTTCTGTCAGATAGAGTTAATCCTTTCACTTTTAAGATCTCATTGGTAAAAATTCTCTTTAACCTTTTAACTCCCGTGAGTGACCAAGTAAGAATTTTTCCTCACTTTATCCATACAATATCATGCAGACAAGTGATGAGAATAAAGAAAAATGTCCATTATGGGATTACTGATCCGATACCAAATTCTCCAAACTAACATAATGAGAATCATTTTACAGACAGTAAGGAGAATTACCAATGAGATCTTGGGAGTTAAAGGGTTGTTATACAATTGCTATGATGTTAGTTAGGAGAGTTTGGTTTTGGATCAACCAATTATCACCCAATTGACTTTCTTCTTTTCCCATTACTTATCTGCTTGGTATCATGTTGATACTGTACGGAGAAATTCTGTCTTGGTCACTCTTGGGAGTTTAAAGGTTAACAGGGACTGTGATACTATTCCTCAACTCTCAAACTACTCAACAAAATACTTTCTACATTTTTCAGATGAAAAATGTAAGACAATTCATGACATCCTGAAGGAGCACACTCAATTTAGCCAGAAGAAGTATTCAGTCACCTTCACCAGCAAAAATCTTCCTGCCCCAGCCAAACACAAAATCACTATACTTCTTGTATATAATTCCTGCAAAATTTGGCATGCTATATGGTACACACTACTTCTTGGACCAGCAGAGACAATACCAGAGCACTGTTTTCCAAAACACTTCCTTCAAGCGCAAAAGTGCTTGGCTCATCAATTATTTCAATTATTATGATTCTCACCTCCACCTTCCATTTCAACTGCAATTGCTTCAGGATGTTTCCTAATCATATCTCTGTTTGCCTCTGAGATACTCAGAACCACTCCATCACAGTGCACTTTGGCATTATATTCATCAGCATTTTGTAAAGGTGCCTTCCAGCCATCAGCCACATGTTTGATTAGGTTACCAATATCTCTGCTGGGGGTAGTTTTGTGTGCAGCTGTTATAAGCTTTGCTGAAACAACCACATCTCCTAACTTGACCTTTTTGCTGTTCAAACCACTGCAGGCACCAACAGAAAAAATAGTCTTGGGTCTCAGTAGCACAATGGCATCTTTTGAAACAGACAAAGAACCCCCAGGAACATCAGGACCTTTGGAGCACCTCATCAATGCAATTTTCATTTTCTTTCCTTGATCATCACCCATGCACCCAAAGTACACATAGCCAGTACGAATGTGGTAACTCCTAAAGGGTTTCTTCAGGTAAGCAAAGCAGCTTAAGAACTCACAGTTTTCCACTGTTAATAAAAGAATATCAACAGGAAGTTCGACAGTTTCCCACGGATTACAGATTGTTGGAAGATCACTCAATTCTGGAAGTTTCACACTGAGCTCCAGTGGGCTGCTATTGCCAGTCTGTGTTGATGTATTTTCCCCTGGCATTATTACTGTCTCTGAAAAAGAAGGTTGTAGTTTTTTTTAAACATTTGTATGTGACAATAAATAGCTTACCCAAATGGAAATCAAAAGATAAGAAAGATGAAGGAAAAAAGCAATTAATGGATGCATTGGTGTATCAAGGGAATAGAGATTCACAACTTCAATTACGCATAGTTGTGACTTAAAAAAAAAATCTGCACAAAATTCAATTTCATCTAATGATCTAGTTTGACTTACTGTACATTATTGACTCTACAAGTTAGTTTAAAACTCTGGTTTTAAAAAAAATTACACACACCTCTCTCCCATGAATTTTGTTCAGAAATGTCAAAGGAATCCTCCATATCCCCTCCTTTCCTGGCCTTTTTCACAATCTTGTCTTCATGCAATTTGTCTGTGACAAAGTCATCATCTTTCAACCACTCTCTCAGAAGCTCTCGGTAGTGGTCTTTAAGATCAGCATCCATACAATGGAGTGTAGGATCATCTATGACTTCCTCATAACAGGTCCCTTCAATATGCAGAAAGGTGTCTTTGATGCTGTTCCAGTACCAACTAAAAGTTGGATCATCAACTGAAGCATTAGCAGCATGACTGAAAACTCTGTCCCTGAAAAACTTGATGCGAGTGATGCCAGCTTCTGGAGAGGTGTCTGATCCTGGAGGAAGGTTATTCCAGCTGGAGGCAGGGAGAGTCAGACCAAAGATATTCGTCAGAAGTAATAGCAGTAGGGAGCTGTCAAAGTTCCCTGAGGAAATTGACGATTTGACAACAGGATACAGTTTCCCCCACTGGAAGGTACTCAGGACTCTCTTCTTTCGCAGTGTTTGTAATTTGGCATGGTTTGTGGGATTAGTCAGAACTGTGTGAAGGTTTTCTGGTGGACATACCCGGTCAAAGATCTCCCTTAGCACACGTGATCCGACTTCAACAAGAAAGCGACACAGTTGGGCATAATTGGAGGTCTCTTTGGTAGAAGGATGCAGTGGGGTGGCAGAAGCCATGAAATCAAGTCCTCTGTAAAGAAATGCTTGTAATTAATACATGGAAGGCAACATTACAGAGCACACACAAAAATCATAACTTTATTCTAGCTTTGCGACACCAGAATATTGCAGCACTCAAACAATGAGTTAAATATCACGCAACAGATCAATAAAATAAGTTTGATGCATCTTCCATTTTAACCCTTTAACCTCTAAGAGCTTCGATTGGCTTCTAATTTCTCCTTACAGTATCATCCTTGAATCAAAAGTATGGGTCACAAGAATAAAGGAGATCATCAAAAATTTAAAAAGTTCCTGATTCTCCAGTCACACTTTATCTATTTTCTCATATTCAATATACAAAATATTCCTTCAACTTGCAGGTAGCTGGTGTTAATCCAGGTGGGGCGATTTTTTACTTAAGGTTATTATCAACAAAATAGGGTGCCTTCTGGAAAAAATGGTCCAACTCATGTTACTATTAAAGAAACTGTAATAAACAGAGATGCTCTCTATGTTATGGCTAGTTTAATTAAAGATAAAGTCAAAAGGTACAGGGGAAACTTACATGTGCTCTGTTGCAAAACATTTGATATCTGTTTACTTGATGCTAAACACATGATTAGATTAAAACAGAAACCTTAGAAAAATATACATCACAGTAAAGCTTATAAAGTACGGATTATTGAAATAACAAAACTGTTCACAGTTTTTGTTTTGTTAGGTGCACGTAAGCATTTAAATGCAACATTGATGGTGTTTGCTTTACTGAATTACCAGCCTCTGTGTTACCCCAGACCTCGAAACAAACTGGACAGTATCACCCAGCAGATAATGGGTTGACAAAGAGTGTCAGGCAATTTTGATATTCCCTTAATAGTTACTGAAAAAATCTATTGTGAGGTTAGATTTCCCTTGATGTCAAACCCCAGTAAATTACAAGAGAAATATTTCAAATTTCGTTAAAGCTTTATGCACTTCTGTGCAATAATATCTGAGGAACATTCAAGCCAATTTTCATGAAAACCCAACAACTCTACATACCCTATTAATGTAGAGGTAACTTGGGTAATATCAAATCTCAAGTTTTTGGCCTCCAAAGAAATTAAGAGTTTTCTTGTCTCCTTTTTAAAAGTGTGTGTCAAAGTGGTCATGCTGCCAACCAGTGAAACACAACATGGAACCCCCTGGCAAGCCTCCTGACAAAGAACTCCTTTGAAACTTGCGGGAAAGGTCATTTTGTGAAACAGGATCATGAGTTAAAGATAATCCAAAAGTTATCAAGCAAGCTGGTGAAAATTAACAACTTGACTTCAATTTCTTTGGTTCGTGCTCTTTTCCACTTTTTAAGGCCACTCTTTTAGGCCATTTGATGAAGACTCTCATTACTCAACATTTTGAAAAATGTGTTAGAGATTTCCAGTGAATGTGCAGAGCAAGATGTGATGAAAAAATTACATGCAAATTGAGATCCTAGACAAAAGCCTGCAGAAACAATTATGACACCATTCTTTCTGCTGTATCTCACCTTTTTTTTAAGGTTTTTTCCGCAAATTAAACTTTTTCAATGGTTTAAACTAGTTTCTCTAGCTTATGAGAAAAAAAATTAAATTGTGAAAAATTTAAGCAGATTTTGACTAAATATGAAAATAATACATGAAAAAAACCGTTAAATATACACAAGAAAAGAAAACAGAAAATGAAAGACGTTCATTGTAAAAGAAAAAAAATCCCGAGTATCTAAGCGCACCAAAGATATTGTACAACTGCAAGTTCAATTTGTTTCAATTTTGCCATGTTTAAATTTATAACCATTATGAACATCAAGCATTAATTTTCATACAGCTTCATAATATAAGACAGTAATAGGTAGAGTTTTTGCATTTATAAATAAGGGATAGCATGTTCTTTTCTATCAGTAAGGTAAATTAAATGCAATAGTTGCTTTTGAACAACAGCAATTTTGTTTACTATATACTTTTTAGACACATTGCCCTAAGTTGGGAGTCGATAAGTTAAATAAGGTAAAATTAAGGATTTATAGATATTTATGAGTCAGGACAGATGATGGAACAATGCATTTTAACTTACATGTAGCAATCATTTGTATGGTCATACTCATTTCAGTGAGAGCAAAGTCAATGTGGTTTTTCCAAGAAAGATTTTCATCAATTAAAATACCTATTATAATTATTGATTGATGTAGCTCTTATGTTCTAAACTGACTCTTCTATTTGTTTCACTATCAAATATACTTCTTTGACAAATTCTCCTTGTCTGTTCCATAGGAAATGTAAAGAGAACAGTGTGGAGAATATGAATACCAATGTCTTAGGGTGTTAAGGGTTAAAAGTCAAATGGGGCACTCAGGGGGAACACACACAATTCTATAAAACCCACATCCCTTTGCTACCTTCATGACTGAGATTTTCACCTGCATTTTAACCTTCAAATGGGATGCTGCAGGCATCACCATCCTTAGGGGGGAATGGGGGCATACTTCCCCCGAAAATTGTGAAAAAATATGAATTTTCTATGGCATACTTTAGTTTTAAAGTGAGCATTTCCACTGCTGGAAAAACTCTGAAGCACATTCAAAGTAAACAAGGAGTAAATTATATTTGAAACAATAATAATTTCATAGTTACTTAATGACAGCAGTAAGTTTGCTGTAAGAAACAATGGTTTCAGCTTGAGAAAATCATTAAATTTTTTTGCGTGAGTCTCATGATGAATGTGAAAGACTTGAGAGCTTTGAATTGGGCTTTTAAGTGGGGCAGCTAATAAGCAGCAATTTTCAGTATTTCTGGAGGAGAGGTACAGGCATTTATCAGTTATTCCTTAGGCTCAAAATGAAGGAATGCATAATGTCATTCACAACAAGCCAGCAGTAAAGTAGAAAATTGATTTTCAACAACTACTTTGAAAACACATTTCCAATATGGAAGCACAACAGTCTTTTGATTGATTTTCATCCCACAGGAACTAAAATTTAACTGTTCAATGTTTTGCTAACATTAATTGATGCATCCACGTCAGATGGCCCATCAGGCAAAGCTGATGCCCTACAAAAAGTTGATTGTTTTTTTGGGAATTTCAATCACAGCATGTTTTTCCATCATGAGTCAAGAGGCAGAGGAGATAGAGTATATATTACATTTACCTCCAGAATTTTCCATGTAAATAGAACAAAATACAGGAACACTTGTAAGATTTACAAGAAACAGCTTAATGAGATATATCATGATTATATCAACAACCTAATTGAAACACCTAGTTCAGATCAGCCTAAGAAACTTTGCAGATTTGTTAAAAAAAAAAAGACAAGATGACATAAGGATAAATATATTAGAGGAAGATAATACTAATGCATCTGATAATTTTGGTAAAGCTAATTATTGTTCTTAATGATTGTTTCCATTCTATTCTCACCAATGAAAAGCTCAATTCTTTACTTAATTTAGATCCTAGTCTATCATGCCCAAATTTGAATCAAATAATAGTGACATCATTAGGTGTCCAGAAACTTCTTGAATCTCTTAATTTGAATAAAGCTAGTGGGCCAGATGATGTGCCAACATATATTCTGAGAGAGCTATCACATGAGCTGGCATCCGGGCTTCACTTTTTCAACAGTCATTAGATCAGGGTCAGTTGCCAAATGACTTGATTAAAACTAAATGTAGTTCCAATTTTGAAAAAGGGGAAAAGGTCTTTGGCAAGTAATTTTAGACCACTATCTCTTACTTCAGTAACATCTAAAATACTAGAACATATTATATGTCATCACATTTGAAAGCACCTGAAAGATCATAATGTGCTTAGTAATTTTCAACATGATTTCTGCAAGCAGAGGAATTGTGAAACCCAACTTATAATCATTATGGCAATACATGACCTAGTTAGTGCAGTGAACTCCAAGAAACAGGTTGATGCCTTTATATCAGATTTCTCTAAAGCTTTTGATGGAGTGCCTCATCAGAGGCTGCTCTAAAAGCTGAGTCATTATGGAATTCAGGGCAGCTTGCTGTCCTGGATCCAAGTGTTTCTTACAAAGAGAACACAGAGGGTAGCCTTGGAGGGTGTTTTATCAAATCAGTGTTTTGTGACATCAGGAGTCCCTCAAGGCACGGTTTTAGAGCCATTGCTGTTCCTGATTTACATTAATGACTTGCCCTTATGTATTTCATCAACAATGAGATTGTTTGCAGATGACTGTTTCCTATATCGTAGTATAAATAGTCCAGTTGAATGCCAAAACATACAGAAAGATTTAGATGCATTAACTAAATGGGAGAAAGATTGGCAAATGTCATTCAGTGTTGATAAAATGCCACACCATCTGCTTCTCCACTAAAAAATCTAATTTAGATACAACATATGTTCTTTATATCATGTTCTAACTAAAGTCCATCACCATTGCCACTTAGGTGTGATACTTTCTGAAGACCTTAAATGG